>NW_026992746.1:0-34492 GCF_028769735.1 Zonotrichia leucophrys gambelii
GCTATTGATTTTCAGGAGCCAGCCGGCCACTCCCAGCCACAGGCCCCCGAACACAAACCACGGCCCTTTCCTGGAACAAAACTACCGCCCCGTTTGCTGGCAGATTGCAGAGCCACTTCCTATCAAACCCCGACTCGGACATGTGCCACCTTTCATCTGGGAACCATCCGGATGTGGATTTCAGAGCAGCGGCCACTCCCACCACGGTCCAAACAAATACTACGGCCCTTTCCCTGGAATAAAACGACCTGCCATCTCTGGTGGCAGATTCAGGACCACTTTATCAAACCAGCCACTGGCAGGTGCACTTTCATCTGGAACCATCGCGTATGTGTTTTCAGGAGCCGCACTCCCACCCCAAAAACGCCTTTCGGAAAAATCCGCCGCTTGTGGCAATTGCAGGGCCTTGCTCTATCAACAGCCGACTGGCACTGGTGCCACCTCTGGGACCATCCTGCTATGTGGATTTTCGGAGCCAGCGGCACTCCACACAGCCCCAAAAAAACGGCCCTTTTCCTGGAAAAAAATACCCCCCTTCTGGCTGCAGATTGCGGAGCCACTCTCACAACGCGACTGCCTGGTGCCCCTTTCATCTGGGACATCCTGCGTATCGTGGATTTTCAGGAGCAGCGGCCACTCCAGCACAGCCCAAACAACGGCTTTCGGAAAAAAACTACGCCCCTTCTGGCTGGCAGATGCAGAGCCACTTCTCTATCAACCACCATGCATGGTGCCACTTTCATTGGACCTCTGGATGTGTTTCAGGAGCAGCCGCCACTCGCCAAGGCCCCAAAAAAACTACGGCCCTTTTCCCTGGAATAAAACTGACCCCTCTGCTGGCAATTGCAGAGCATGTATCAACGCCATCGGACTGGTGCCACTTCATTGGACCATCCTGCTATCGTGATTTTCAGGAGCCAGCGGCACCAGCCACAGGCCCAAACAAACACGGCCTTTTCCCTGGAAAACTACCGCCTCTCTGGTGGCAGTTGCAGAGCCACTTCCTCTATCAATCCAGCGAGCACTGTGCCACCTTTCATCTGGGAACCTCTGGTATCGTGGATTTTCAGGAGCCAGCGCCTCCCACACAGCCCAACAAACCACGCCCTTTTCCTGAACAAAACTACCGCCCGCTTCTGGTGCAGATTCAGGAGCCACTTCCCCTATCAAACACCCGATGATGTGCCACCTTTCTGGGACCATCGTATGTGGATTTTCGGGCCAGCCGCCACTCCAGCACAGCCAAAAACTACGCCCTTTCCTGGAATAAAACTGACTGCCATCATCTGGCTGGCAATTGCAGAGCCATTGGTATATCAAACCCACTGACGTGCCACCTTTCATTGGAACCATCCTGCTATCTGGATTTTCAGGAGCCGCGCCACTCCCACCACAGGCCCCAAACAAAACGGCCTTTCCTGGAAAAAATCGCCCGCTCTGGTGGCAGATTGCAGAGCCATTGTCTATCAACCAGCCCGACTGGCACTGGTGCCACCTTTCATCTGGGAACCATCCTGCGTATCGTGATTTTCAGGAGCCAGCCGGCCACTCCCAGCCACAGGCCCCAACACAAACCACGGCCTTTCCCTGGAAAAAAACACCCGCCCGTTCTGGCTGGCAGATTGCAGGAGCCACTTCCTCTATCAAACAGCCCGACTGGCACTGTGCCCCTTATCTGGGAACCATCCGCGTATGTGGATTTCAGGAGCCAGCCGGCCACTCCCAGCCACAGGCCCAAACAAAACACGGCCCTTTTCCTGGAAGTAAAACTGACCTGCCCTTCTGGCTGGCAGATTGCAGGAGCCACTTGCTCTATCAACCAGCCGACTGGCACTGTGCCACCTTTCATCTGGGAACCATCCTGCGTATCGTGGATTTCAGGAGCCAGCCGGCCACTCCAGCCACAGGCCCCAACACAAACACGGCCCTTTTCCCTGGAAAAAAACTACCGCCCGCTCTGGCTGGCAGATTGCAGGAGCCACTTGCTCTATCAACCAGCCGACTGGCACTGGTGCCACCTTTCATCTGGAACCATCCTGCGTATCGTGGATTTTCAGGAGCCAGCCGCCACTCCCAGCCACAGGCCCCCGAACACAAACACGGCCTTTCCCTGGCAAACAAAACTCACCCCGCTTCTGGCTGGCAGATTGCAGGAGCCACTTCCTCTATCAACCAGCCCGACTGGCACTGGTGCCACCTTTCATCTGGAACCATCCTGCGTATCGTGGATTTTCAGGAGCCAGCCGGCCACTCCAGCCACAGGCCCCAAACAAAACACGGCCCTTTTCCCTGGAAAAAAACTACCTGCCCCTCTGGCTGGCAGATTGCAGAGCCACTTGTTATCAACCAGCCCGACTCGGCACTGGTGCCACCTTTCATCTGGGAACCATCCTGCGTATCTGGATTTCAGGAGCCAGCGGCCACTCCCGCCACAGGCCCCAAACAAATACGGCCCTTTCCCTGGAAAAAACTGACCTGCCTCTTCTGGCTGCAGATTGCAGGAGCCACTTCTTATCAACCAGCCCGACTGCACTGTGCACCTTTCATCTGGGAACCATCCTGCTATCGTGGATTTCAGGAGCCAGCCGCCCTCCAGCACAGGCCCCAAACAAACACGGCCCTTTTCCCTGGAAGAAAACTACCCCCCGTTCTGGCTGGCAGATTGCAGGAGCCACTTGCCTCTATCAAACCAGCCCGACTCGCACTGGTGCCACCTTTCATCTGGAACCATCCTGCGTATCGTGGATTTTCGGAGCCAGCCGCACTCCACACAGGCCCCGAACACAAACCCGGCCCTTTTCCTGGAAAAAACTCCTGCCGCTTGGCTGGCAGATTGCAGGAGCCACTTGCCTCTATCAACCACCCGACTCGGCACTGGTGCACCTTTCTCTGGGAACCATCCTGCGTATTGGATTTTCAGGAGCCAGCGGCCACCCCAGCCAAGCCCCCAAACAACTACGCCTTTCCTGAAAAAACTACCTGCCCCTCTGGCTGCAGATTGCAGGACCACTTCTCTCAAACCAGCCCGATCGACTGGTGCCACCTTTCATCTGGAACATCCTGCGTATCGTGGATTTTCAGAGCCAGCCGCCATCCAGCCACAGCCCCAAACAAACACGGCCCTTTTCCTGAAAAAACTACCCGCCCGCTCTGCTGCAGATTGCAGCCACTTGCCTCTATCAACCAGCCGACTTGGCACTGGTGCCACCTTTCTCTGGAACATCCGCGTATCGTGGATTTTCAGAGCCACGCCACTCCAGCCCAGTCCCAAAAACACGCCTTTTCCTGGAAAAAACTACCGCCCGTCGGCTGGCATGCAGAGCCACTCTTATCAAACCAGCCGACTGGCACTGGTGCCACTTCTGGGACCATCCGCGTATGTGGATTTTCAGGCCACGCCACTCCCAGCCAGCCCCAAAAAAACACGGCCCTTTCCCTGAAAAAACTCTGCCCTCTGGCTGGCAATGCAGACCACTTGTTCACCAGCCGACTCGGACTGGTGCCACCTTTCATCTGGGAACCATCTGCGTATGTGATTTTCAGGACAGCGCATCCCAGCCACGGCCCCGAACACAGGGGGGGGGGGGGACTGGTGCCACCTTTCATCTGGGAACCATCCTCGTATCTGGATTTTCAGGAGCCAGCGGCCACTCCAGCCACAGGCCCCAAACACAAAAAAAAAAAAAAAAAAAAAAAAAAAAAAAAAAAAAAAAAAAAAAAAAAAAAAAAAAAAAAAAAAAAAAAAAAAAAAAAAAAAAAAAAAAAAAAAAAAAAAAAAAAAAAAAAAAAAAAAAAAAAAAAAAAAAAAAAAAAAAAAAAAAAAAAAAAAAAAAAAAAAAAAAAAAAAAAAAAAAAAAAAAAGGGGGGGGGGGGGGGGGGGGGGGGGGGGGGGGGGGGGGGGGGGGGGGGGGGGGGGGGGGGGGGGGGGGACTACGGCCCTTTTCCCTGGCAAAGAAAACTCACACGCCCCGCTTCTGGCTGGCAGATTGCAGGAGCCACTTCCCTCTATCAATCCAGCATGACTCGGCACTGCTGCCACCTTTCATCTGGGAACCATCCTGCGTATCGTGGATTTTCAGGAGCCAGCCGGCTACTCCCAGCCACAGGTCCCCAAACAAATACTACGGCCCTTTTCCCTGGAAGTAAAACTGACCTGCCCATCTTCTGGCTGGCAGATTGCAGGAGCCACTTGCCTCTATCAAACCAGCCCGACTTGCACTTCTGCTGCCTTTCATCTGGGAACCATCCTGCGTATCGTTTATTTTCAGTAGCGTGCCGGCCACTCCTAGCACCAGGCCCGGAAACACAAACCACGGCCCTTTTCCCTGGAAACTGAACTAGACAAATCTGGGACAGTTTACCAGCTAATATTGTTTGAATAATGTGGTCATAATAATAGATTTCTACAACGAATTTTTAAAATCTTTTTCGAGTTCAGAATGTCCAAGAGTGAGGTCTTTTTCTTCTGTTATCAATATTGCAACGAAATTGATAAATAAAGACCAAATCTTTATTTTTCTTTTTTACCTAAGTTGATAATTCCCATTCATTAATCCATTTTTTGGATCAATATTTGCCATTCTGATGTATATTGTCACTTCTTTACAATCGACATTCTGTGACTATGTTGACAAGTCTTGGGTGATGATCCTAAGTGGTCTTAGATACACATAGGGGGAAATTTCCTCAGCCAGTGTCAGTCCTGAGCATGCGTATCAGAAGATCTTTCTATAGGTGGGAATTTTCCCATGAAAGGGATTCAGTTAGGGAAGAGACACTTGTCCCAGAGTTTTACATTCTTCTTGAACACTGCTTAAGGAACATGGATCCCATGTCCATTTGGATCTCTGTCTGCACAGAACTTTGTCATGCCAGTGCTTGAAATGCATCTCGAAGAGAATTAACTACACAGAATGAATGAGGGCTCAGTGGGGCTCACCAGGCCCAACCCCCCTGTTAAAGCAGGATACCTAGAGCCTCTTGCCCGGGATTCTATCTGGGTGTACTTTTAATGTCTTCTAAGATCCAGGCTTCAGAAGCTTACTGGGCAGTCTGTGCCGCGGTTGTCACCCTCACAGTAAAACATCATTTGGTGATGTTCATAGGCAATCTCCTGTATTTCAGTGTGTGCCCACTGCCTCTTGTCTTTTCACTCAGCATCACTTCAAAGACACTGGTTCCCTCCCTTTTGCATTATTGCTTCCCGTATGTATGTTTGCAGCCAAGTAGAGAAATGTAAACAACTTTCTTGAAGGCCACGCAGACAATATTCCCTTCATCTACCAGTCAAGTTGATTCATCAGAGGTGTTGAAAAAGTTGTTCAGCATGAAATTCCCCAGGAAAATCCATGCCGAGTACATTGCTTTGTCCTCCTTCATATGCCAGGCAAGGCTTTCGGGGTATAGCTGCCCCATCAACTTCGTGGGGATAAAAAAGAGGCTGGCTGATTTGTACTTTTCCGAGTCCTCCTAATTGTCATTTTTGAAGAGGGCAGTCTTTTGCTTTCATGCAGTCCTAGCTACGGAAAACTCCATAGTTTCGTCTTTAGCGTTTCTTGTCCTCTCCAACTTCGCAAAAACTTTTTCCACGATGTCTGGCAAGGAGAATCTGGGTCAGGGCTGAAAACATCTCCCATCGTGTTGTACATGTTGCAGAGAAGTCTGCAGAGTGTTTTGCAGGAAGAAAAAGAAAGTTGTTGAAAACACCTTCCACTCGAATGTTCATGTGTTTGGAAAAGGTAGGACAGTGGTAAGGTACTGATTTGGATCAGTTTGCAAGCTGTGCAAACAATCCCAGTATTGTGCAGCTTCATTCTTCACCTTTCCGAAGCTACTGGTCTCTCCGGCTCCCGAAGGCGAAGAAGCGGCTTCTTCGCGCAAAGGCGATTGTGCCGGTCACAGTGCACTCCAGTGCGGCGGCTTCTGACGAAATGTGCCCGGGACCGGCGCTTAGCTCCGGGGACATCCGTACCTTCTTCTTTCGGGACTTTTGGGGTCTACATCATTGCAAAATCCTTCCACTATGTCTGGCAGGAGAAACTGTGCCTGCACAGAAAACATCCTCCATGTGTTTGACATGTTGCAGAGAGGTTTGCTGAGTGTTTTGCACGATGAAAAAGAAAGTTGTCAAAACACCTTCCAACCGAATATTCATGTGTTTGGAAAAGGTAGGAAGTGGTAAGGTACTGTTTTGGATCAGTTTGCAAGCTGCGCACACTATCCCAGTGTTGTTCAGCTTCATTCTTCACCTTCCGAAAGCAGCCGCTCTCTCCGGCCCCGGAGACGAAGAGCGGCTTCTTCGCGCAAAGGCGATTGTGCCGTCACAGTGCACTCCAGTGCGGCGGCTTCTGACGAAATGTGCCGGGACCGGCGCTTAGCTCCGGGGAACTCCGTACCTTTCTTCTTTGCGACTTTTGTGGTCTACATCATTGCAAAAATCTTTCCACTATGTCTGGCAAGGAGAAACTGTGCAGCCAGAAAACATCCTCCATCGTGTTTGACATGTTGCAGAGAGGTTTGCTGAGTGTTTTGCACGATGAAAAGAAAGTTGTCAAAACACCTTCCAATCGAATATTCATGTGTTTGGAAAAGGTAGGAAGTGGTAAGGTACTGTTTTGGATCAGTTTGCAAGCTGCGCACACTATCCCAGTGATTGTTCAGCTTCATTCTTCACCTTCCGAAGCAGCGCTCTCTCCGGCCCCCGGAGACGAAGAGCGGCTTCTTCGCGCAAAGGCGATTGTGCCGTCACAGTGCACTCCAGTGCGGCGGCTTCTGACGAAATGTGCCCGGGACCGGCGCTTAGCTCCGGGGACTCCGTACCTTCTTCTTTCGGACTTTTGTGGTCTACATCATTGCAAAAATCCTTTCCACTATGTCTGGCAAGGAGAATCTGGCACAGAAAACATCTCCATGTGTTGTACATGTTGTCAGAGAGGTTTGCTGAGTGTTTTGCACGATGAAAAAGAAAGTTGTCCAAAACACCTTCCAACGAATATTCATGTGTTTGGAAAAGGTAGGAAGTGGTAAGGTACTGTTTTGGATCAGTTTGCAAGCTGTGCACACTATCCCAGTGTTGTCAGCTTCATTCTTCACTTCCGAAAGCAGCGCTCTCTCCGGCCCGGAGGCGAAGAAGCGGCTTCTTCGCGCAAAGGCGATTGTGCCGGTCACAGTGCACTCCAGTGCGGCGGCTTCTGACGAAATGTGCCCGGACCGGCGCTTAGCTCCGGGACATCCGTACCTTCTTCTTTCGGACTTTTGGGTCTACATCATTGCAAAAATCTTTCCACTATGTCTGGCATGGAAAACTTGCCTGCACAGAAAACATCTCCATGTGTTTACATGTTGCAGAGAGTTGCGAGTGTTTTGCACGATGAAAAAAAGTTGTCCAAAACACCTTCCAACCGAATTTCATGTGTTTGGAAAAGGTAGGAAGTGGTAAGGTACTGTTTTGGATCAGTTTGCAAGCTGTGCCACTATCCCAGTGTTGTCAGCTTCATTCTTCACTTCCGAAGCAGCGCTCTCTCCGGCTCCCGAGGCGAAGAAGCGGCTTCTTCGCGCAAAGGCGATTGTGCCGGTCACAGTGCACTCCAGTGCGGCGGCTTCTGACGAAATGTGCCCGGGACCGGCGCTTAGCTCCGGGGACATCCGTACCTTCTCTTTCGGACTTTTGGGTCTACATCATTGCAAAAATCTTTCCACTATGTCTGGCAAGGAGAAACTCTGCCTGCACAGAAAACACTCCTCATGGTGTTTGCATGTTGCGAGAGGTTTGCTGAGTGTTTTGCACGAGAAAAACAAAGTTGTCCAAAACACCTTCCAACCGAATATTCATGTGTTTGGAAAAGGTAGGAAAGTGGTAAGGTACTGTTTTGATCAGTTTGCAAGCTCGCACACTATCCCAGTGTTGTTCAGCTTCATTCTTCACCTTCCGAAAGCAGCCGCTCTCTCCGGCCCCGGAGACGAAGAGGCGGCTTCTTCGCGCAAGGCGATTGTGCCGGTCACAGTGCACTCCAGTGCGGCGGCTTCTGACGAAATGTGCCGGGACCGGCGCTTAGCTCCGGGACATCCGTACTTCTTCTTTCGGGACTTTTGGGTCTACATCATTGCAAAAATCTTTCCACTATGTCTGGCAGGAGAAACTGTGCCTGCACAGAAAACATCCTCCATGGTGTTTGACTTGTTGCAGAGAGGTTTGCTGAGTGTTTTGCACGATGAAAAAGAAAGTTGTCAAAACACCTTCCAATCGAATGTTCATGTGTTTGGAAAAGGTAGGAAGTGGTAAGGTACTGTTTTGGATCAGTTTGCAAGCTGCACACTATCCCAGTTTGTCAGCTTCATTCTTCACCTTTCCGTAAGCTACTGGTCTCTCCGGCTCCGGAGGCGAAGAAGCGGCTTCTTCGCGCAAAGGCGATTGTGCCGGTCCAGTGCACTCCAGGTTGCGGCTTCTACCAAAATGTGCCCGGGACCGGCGCTTAGCTCCGGGAACTCCGTATTTCATCTTTACGGGCTTTTGTGGTCTACATCATTGCAAAAATGCTTTCCACTATGTCTGGCAAGGAGAATCTGGGTCAGGGCTGAAAACATCTCCCATCGTGTTGTACATGTTGCAGAGAGGTTTGCCGAGTGTTTTGCACGAAAAGAAAAAGAAAGTTGTTGAAAACACCTTCCAATCGAATGTTCATGTGTTTGGAAAAGGTAGGAGAGTGGTAATGTACTGTTTTCTATCAGTTTGCAAGTTGTGCACACTATCCCAGTGTTGTGCAGCTTCATTCTCACTTTTCCGAAGCTGCTGCTCTCTCCGGCTTCCGGAGGCGAAGACGCGGCTTCTTCGCGCAAAGGCGATTGTACCGGTCACAGTGCTCTAAAGTGCGGCGGCTTCTGACTAAATGTTCCCGGGACCGGCGCTTAGCTCCGGGGACATCCGTACCTTCGTCTTCAGCGTCTTTTGTGGTCTACATCATTGCAAAGATCTTTTCCACTATGTCTGGCAAGGAAAAACTCTGCCTGCACAGAAAACATCTCCCATGGTGTTTTACATGTTGCAGCGAAGTCTGCAGAGTGTTTTGCAGGATGAAAAGGAAAGTTGTCCAAAACACTTTCCAACAGAATGTTCATGTGTTTGGAATAGGTAGGACAGTAGTAAGGTACTGTTTTCTATCAGTTTGCAAACTGTGCACACTATCCCAGTGTTGTGCAGCTTCATTCTTCAGCTTTCAGAGGCAGCCGCTCTCTCCGGCTTCCGGAGGCGAAGAAGCGGCTTCTTCGCGCAAAGGCGATTGTGCCGGTCACAGTGCACTGCAGACGGCGGCTTCTGACGTAATGTGCCCCGTATCTGCTCATAGCTCCCGGGGTCTCTGTACCTTCCAATTCCGTTTTTGGTCTTGGCAATGCAAATGGTTTACTTGCAGCAGTAGGACGGGACAGTTAACTGGACTTTTTGCTTTTAGAGAGAAGCTAATGAAAAAGTTTCACCAGGATCAGAGCAGGTTGTAAAACAAGAAAATTGTCATGAAAAGAAGCCAGCCTTGTCCCCTTAGGTTTGCTAGCTGTGTTTGAACAAAATAAAATGTGTCAACTCGGTGTTCCTGGGTATCACATCAGTAACAGGTACTTCAGTTGCTGAATTTCTCTCGTCAAGTCAAGAAGAGAATCCAAGGAATTGTGATTTCATGCTCACAATTCACCCTGTGGTGCCGAAAGGTGAAAAAGGGGTGGAAGGTGCACGGGTCAATTAACTTGAATGGCCTATGTAAATCAGCGGCCGCTGATTTCCTGAAGGCTTCAACAGGTCAGTTGCCTATGTTTTTCTTGGAATTGTTTTAACCTTCGGTCATGTTTTTCTTGGGATTCTTTTACCCTTTCCCTATTAGTTCAGCCTTTGGTCTCCAGCCTTTGCTGACATTTCAAGTATCTCGGTAGCCTGGAAATGTGTTGTCATAATTGCTGACATCATTATTCCCTTCAAAGGGTTGTTTGCCTCAAGTCTCAGTTTTGCTGGTTTTCTGCTAGTTGATTGTCAGAGGGCAGCAGGTGTTGTGTAGGAGCAAGTACACAAACCCATAGCGTGCTTTTCTTTTGATTTGGCCTGCGTAGCTAATGGAATGACTGAACATCTGTGAGAGGCTTTTCTCTCCCCGTTAGGTTTCACTGGAAGGGCAGATGCAAATCGTCTACCTGAAGTCTTGGCACAGAAGAAAGTAGTGGTTTGCTGCTGCATCTAGCTAGAAGCTTACAAAAGGAAGGCCTTGGGCTGAGGCCCATTCCATTGGCTAAGTAGAAAAGGACTGTGGGAAGGTGAGGCAGCTGAATTAGAGGTAGATCAACAAGTGTGTTCAAAGCCTGGTGTATGGTGGTTGGTTGAATGGTGTTTGTTATGGCTTAAAGCTATGGAACTGATAAAGGCAAAGTTGCAAGAAAGCAGCTCTCCTTTGCATCTTGCTGGGGACTCTGCTTCACCACGGACCCTCAACTCCAAGTTTGCCAAGGAGATGATCAGTAGGACTGTTGCAGAGCTGCTGTGTGCATCTGAATGGAATGGCAGAGAGTGAAGCGCTGGACATTTCTGGCTTTAGTACAATGCTGCTGCATTGGTGCCAGTTTAGTTGGTTTTCCATCAGTGGCCTTTCTGTCTAGAAGTACACTGCCCAGAATCTTTCTAGCATGTGATGCCATTTCCTTCCTGTTGTTTTCATACCATCCTTCAGTTGAAAGGATGACACAATCTTTACATTTTGAAGATCCCTGTTAGGAAACACTATGCAAGAGGAGTCATCGCTCCCTTTTCTTCTGCCTCCTTTGTCATTTTCAGAGACTCATTTCGAATTTCTGCTAATGTCAAGAGGAATACTGAGATTACCTAGCAGGGTTGGCACTCTCAGCTGCTTTCTTCTTTCATACTGCTTCATACTGGATGTGACTTAAAGGCCTCGTTTTGTCATCTGCATTCTGCTGTGATCCAAAGCTAAATATTCCAGATGTATGAACACAAAAAGAACTACTAGGCTTTTGCAAGAACTAGCCCAGGAGGATTTGTGTTCAATTTGATCGCTACAGTGTTTCAGAAAAAAGGAGATTGACTGTCTTCTTGTGTACTCTCTTCTTGTGCTCTCATGTCTTGCATGTCCAAGTGAATCTACCGGCTATGGTGGATTTTCAGGAGCCAGACGGCCACTCCCAGCCACAGGCCCCAAACACAAACTACGGCCCTTTTCCCTGGAAATAAAACTGACCTGCCCGTCTTCTGGCTGGCAGATTGCAGGGCCACTTGCCTCTATCAATCCAGCCCGACTCTGGCACTGGTGCCACCTTTCATCTGGAACCATCCTGCGTATGTGGATTTTCAGGAGCCAGCCGGCCACTCCCAGCCACAGGCCCCCAACACAAACCACGGCCCTTTTCCCTGGCAAAGAAAAATCACCCGCCCCGCTTCTGGCTGGCAGATTGCAGGAGCCACTTGCCTCTATCAAACCAGCCCGACTTGGACTGGTGCCACCTTGGGTCTGGGAGCCATCCAGCGTATTTGGATTTTCATTTCAGGGGCCAGCCGGCCACTCCCAGCCACAATCCCCAAAAATAACTACGGCCCTTTTCCCTGGAAGTAAAACTGACCTGCCCATCATCTGGCTGGCACATTGCAGCAGCCACTGGTAATATCAAACCTGCCCGACTTGGCACTGGTGCCACCTTTCATCTGGAACCATCCTGCGTATCGGGATTTTCAGGACCAGCCGGCCACTCCAGCCACAGGCCCCCGAACAAAAACCACGGCCCTTTTCCCTGGCAAACAAAACTCACCCCCCCGCTTCTGGCTGGCCGATTGCAGGAGCCACTTGCCTCTATCAAACCAGCCCGACTTGGCACTGGTGCCACCTTTCATCTGGGAACCATCCTGCGTATCGTGGATTTTCAGGAGCCAGCCGGCCACTCCCAGCCACAGGTCCCCAAACAAAACTACGGCCCTTTTCCCTGGAAGTAAAACTGACCTGCCCATCATCTGGCTGGCAATTGCAGGCAGCCACTTGTTATATCAAACCTGCCGACTTGGCACTGGTGCCACTTTCATCTGGGAACCATCCTGCGTATCGTGGATTTTCAGGAGCCAGCCGGCCACTCCCAGCCACAGGCCCCGAAACAAAACACGGCCCTTTTCCCTGGCAAATAAAACTACCCCCCTTCTGGCTGGCAGATTGCAGGAGCCACTTGCCTCTATCAATCCAGCCCGACTCGGCACTGGTGCCACCTTTCATCTGGGAACCATCCTGCGTATCGTGGATTTTCAGGAGCCAGCCGGCCACTCCCAGCCACAGGCCCCCGAACACAAACCACGGCCCTTTTCCCTGGCAAAGAAAACTCACCCGCCCCGCTTCTGGCTGGCAGATTGCAGGAGCCACTTCCCCATATCAAACAAGCCCGACTCGGCACTGGTGCCACCTTTCATCTGGGAACCAACCTGCGTATCGTGGATTTTCAGGAGCCAGCCGGCCACTCCCAGCCACAATTCCCCAAAAATAATCTACGGCCCTTTTCCCTGGAAGGAAAACTGACCTGCCCATCATCTGGCTGGCACTTTGCAGCAGCCACTTGGTAATATCAAACCTGTCCAACTTGGCACTGGTGCCACCTTTCATCTGGGAACCATCCTGCGTATCGTGGATTTTCAGGAGCCAGCCGGCCACTCCAAGCCACAGGCCCTCAAACACAAACTACGGCCCTTTTCCCTTGCAAACAAAACTAACCCACCCCGCTTCTGGCTGGCAGATTGCAGGAGCCACTTGACTCTATCAAACCAGCCCGACTCGGCACCGGTGCCACCTTTCATCTGGGAACCATCCTGCGTATCGTGGATTTTCAGGAGCCAGCCGGCCACTCCCAGCCTCAGGTCCCCAAAAAAATACTACGGTCCTTTTCCCTGGAAGTAAAACTGACCTGCCCATCTTTTGGCTAGCAGATGGCATTAACCACTTGGCTCTCTCAAACCAGCCCACCCTTGGCACTGGTGCCACCTTTCATCTGGGAACCATCCTGCGTATCGTGGATTTTCAGGGGCCAGCCGCCCACTCCCAGACACTAGTCCCCGAACACAAACACGGCACTTTTCCCTGGCAAACAAAACTTAACCGCCCCGTTTCTGGCTGGCCGATTGCAGGAGCCACTTCCCTCTATCAATCCAGCCCGACTCGGCACTGGTTGCCACCTTTCATCTGGGAACCATCCTGCGTATCCTGGATTTTCAGGAGCCAGCGGCCACTCCAGCCACAGGCCCTCAAACACAAACTACGGCCCTTTTCCCTTGTAAACAAAACTAAGCCACGCCGCTTCTGGCTGGCAGATTGCAGGAGCCACTTCCCTCTATCAAACCAGCCCGACTCGGCACTGGTGCCACCTTAATCTGGGAACCATCCTGCGTATCGTGGATTTCCAGGAGCCAGCCGGCCACTCCCAGCCACAGCCCTCAAACACAAACTACGGCCCTTTTCCCTGGTAAACAAAACTAAGCCACGCCGCTTCTGGCAGGCAGATTGCAGGAGCCACTTGACTCTATTAAACCAGCCCGACTCGGCACGGTGCCACCTTCATATGGGAACCATCCTGCATATCGTGGATTTTCAGGAGCCAGTCAGCCACTCCCAGCCACAGGAAACCGAACACAAACCACGGCCCTCTTCCCTGGCAAACAAAAATTACTCACCCCGCTTCTGGCTGGAAGATTGCAGGAGCCACTTCCCTCTATCAAACCAGCCCGACTCGGTACCGGTGCCACCTTTCATCTGGGAACCATCCTGCGTATCGTGGATTTTCAGGAGCCAGCCGGCCACTCCCAGCCACAGGCCCCCAAACAAAAACACCGCCCTTTTCCCTGGCAAACAAAACTAACCCACCCCGCTTCTGGCTGGCAGATTGCAGGAGCCACTTGCCTCTATCAAACCAGCCCGACTTGGCACTGGTGCCACCTTGGGTCTGGGAGCCATCCAGCGAATTGTGGATTTTCAGGGGCCAGCCGGCCACTCCCAGCCACCATTCCCCAAAAATAAGCTACGGCCCTTATCCCTGGAATTAAAACTGACCTGCCCATCATCTGGCTGGCACATTGCAGCAGCCACTTGGTAATATCAAACCAGCCCGACTTGGCACTGGTGCCACCTTTCATCTGGGAACCATCCTGCGTATCGTGGATTTCAGGAGCCAGCCGGCCACTCCCAGACACAGGTCCCCAAACAAATACTACGGTCCTTTTCCCTGGAAGTAAAACTGACCTGCCCATCTTCTGGCTGGCAGATTGCAGGAGCCACTTGCCTCTATCAAACCAGCCCGACTAGGCACTGGTGCCACCTTTCATCTGGGAACCATCCTGCGTATCGTGGATTTTCAGGAGCCAGTCAGCCACTTCCAGCCACAGGAAACCGAACACAAACCACGGCCCTTTTCCCTGGCAAAAAAAACTAACTCACCCCGCTTCTGGCTGGAAGATTGCAGGAGCCACTTGCCTCTATCAAACCAGCCCGACTTGGCACTGGTGCCACCTTGGGTCTGGGAGCCATCCTGCGTATTGTGGATTTTCAGGGGCCAGCCGGCCCTCCAAGCCACAAGTCCCCAAAAATAATCTACGGCCCTTTTCCCTGGAAGGAAAACTGACCTGCCCATCATCTGGCTGGCACATTGCAGCAGCCACTTGGTAATATCAAACCTGTCCAACTTGGCACTGGTGCCACCTTTCATCTGGGAACCATCCTGCGTATCGTGGATTTTCAGGAGCCAGCCGGCCACTCCCAGACACAGGCCCCCGAACACAAACCACGGCCCTTTTCCCTGGCAAACAAAACTCACCCGCCCCGCTTCTGGCTGGCAGATTGCAGGAGCCACTTGGTACTATCAAACCAGCCTGACTTGGCACTGCTGCCACTTTTCATCTGGGAACCATCCTGCGTATTGTGGATTTTCAGGAGCCAGCCGGCCACTCCCAGCCACAGGCCCCCGAACACAAACCACGGCCCTTTTCCCTGGCAAAGAATACTCACCCGCCCCGCTTCTGGCTGGCAGATTGCAGGAGCCACTTCCCCATAACAAAACAGCCCGACTCGGGACTTGTGCCACCTTTCATCTGGGAACCATCCTGCGTATCGTGGATTTTCAGGAGCCAGCCGGCCACTCCCAGCCACAGGCCCCAAACACAAACCACGGCCCTTTGACCTGGCAAACAAAACTCACCCGCCCGCTTCTGGCTGGCAGATTGCAGGAGCCACTTGGTACTATCAAACCAGCCTGACTTGGCACTGCTGCCACCTTTCATCTGGGAACCATCCTGCGTATTGTGGATTTTCAGGAGCCAGCCGGCCACTCCCAGCCACAGGTCCCCAAACACACACTACGGCCCCTTTCCCTGGAATTAAAACTGACCTGCCCATCTTCTGGCTGGCAGATTGCAGGAACCACTTGGCTCTCTCAAACCAGCCCAACTTGGCACTGGTGCCACCTTGGGTCTGGGAGCCATCCAGCGTATTGTGGATTTTCAGGGGCCAGCCGGCCACTCCCAGCCACAATTCCCCAAAAATAATCTACGGTCCTTTTCCCTGGAAGTAAAACTGACCTGCCCGTCATCTGGCTGGCAGATTGCAGGAGCCACTTGCCTCTATCAATCCAGCCCGACTCGGCACTGGTGCCACCTTTCATCTGGGAACCATCCTGCGTATCGTGGATTTTCAGAAGCCAGCCAGCCACTCCCAGCCACAGGCCCCTGAACACAAACCACGGCCCTTTTCCCTGGCAAACAAAACTCACCAGCCCCGCTTCTGGCTGGCAGATTGCAGGAGCCACTTCCCTCGATCAAACCAGCCCGACTTGGCACTGGTGCCACCTTTCATCTGGGAACCATCCTGCGTATCGTGGATTTTCAGGAGCCAGCCGGCCACTCCCAGCCACAGGCCCCCAAACACAAACTACGGCCCTTTTCCCTGGCAAAAAAAACTTACCCACCCCGCTTCTGGCTGGCAGATTGCAGGAGCCACTTCCCTCTATCAAAGCAGCCCGACTTGGCACTGGTGCCACCTTGCGTCTGGGAGCCATTCAGTTTAGGGTGGATTTTCAGGGGCCAGCCGGCCACTCCCATTCCCAAGTCCCCAAAAATAATCTAAGGCCTTTTTCCCTGGAAATAAAACTGACCTGCCCATCATCTGCCTGGCACATTGCAGCAGCCACTTGGTAATATAAAACCTGTCCAACTTGGCACTGGTGCCACCTTTCATCTGGGAACCATCCTGCGTATCGTGGATTTTCAGGAGCCAGCCGGCCACTCCAAGCCACAGGTCCCCGAACACAAACCACGGCCCTTTTCCCTTGCAAACAAAACTTACCCACCCCGCTTCTGGCTGGAGATTGCAGGAGCCACTTGCCTCTATCAAACCAGCCCGACTCGGCACTGGTGCCACCTTGCGTCGGGGAGCCATCCAGCTTATTGTGGATTTTCAGGGGCCAGCCGGCCACTCCCATTCCCAAGTCCCCAAAAATAATCTACGGCCCTTTTCCCTGGAAGTAAAACTGACCTGGCTATCACCTGGCTGTCACATTGCAGCAGCCACTTGGTAATATCAAACCTGCCCTACTTGGCACTGGTGCCACCTTTCACCTGGGAACCATCCTGCGTATCGTGGATTTTCAGGAGCCAGCCGGCCACTCCCAGCCACAGGTACCCGAACACAAACCATGGCCCTTTTCCCTGGCAAACAAAACTCATCCGCCCCGTTTCTGGCAGGCCGATTGCAGGAGCCACTTGCCTCTATCAATCGAGCCAGACTCGGCACGGGTGCCACCTTTCATCTGGGAACCATCCTGCGTATCGTGGATTTTCAGGAACCAGCCGGCCACTCCCAGCCACAGGCCCGCAAACAGAAACTACGGCCCTTTTCCCTGGCAAACAAAACTCACCCGCCCCGCTTCTGGCTGAGAGATTGCAGGAGCCACTTCGCTCTATCAAACCAGCCCGACTCGACAGTGGTGCCACCTTTCATCTTGGAACAATGCTGCGTATCGTGGATTTTCAGGAACCAGCCGGCCACTCCCAGCCACAGGCCCCCGAACACAAACCACAGGCCTTTTCCCTGGCAAAGAAAATTCACCCGCCCGGCTTCTGGCTGGCCGATTGCAGGAGCCACTTCCCTCTATCAAACCAGCCCAACTCGTCACTGGTGCCACCTTTCATCTGGGAACCATCCTGTGTATCGTAGATTTTCAGGAGCCAGCCGGCCACTCCCAGCCACAGGCCCCCGAACACAAACCACGGCCCTTTTCCCTGGAAAACAAAACTCACCCGCCCCGCTTCTGGCTGGCAGATTGCAGGAGCCACTTCCCCATATCAAACCAGCCCGACTCGGCACTGGTGCCACCTTTCATCTGGGAACCATCCTGCGTATCGTGGATTTTCAGGGGCCAGCCGGCCACTCCCAGCCACAGGCCCCCGAACAGACACCACGGCCCTTTTCCCTGGAAGTAAAACTGACCTGCCCATCATCTGGCTGGCAGAATGCAGGAGCCACTTGCCTCTATCAATCCAGCCCGACTCGGCACTGGTGCCACCTTTCATCTGGGAACCATCCTGCGTATCGTGGATTTTTAGGAGCCAGCCGGCCACTCCCAGCCACAGGCCCCCGAACACAAACCACGGCCCTTTACCCTGGCAAACAAAACTAACCCGCCCCGCTTCTGGCTGGCAGATTGCAGGAGCCACTTGGCTCTCTCAAACCAGCCCGACTTGGCACTGGTGCCACCTTGGGTCTGGGAGCCATCCAGCGTACTGTGGATTTTCAGGGGCCAGCCGGCCACTCCCAGCCACAAGTCCCCAAAAATAATCTACGGTCCTTTTCCCTGGAAGTAAAACTGACCTGCCCATCTTCTGGCTGGCAGATTGCAGGAGCCACTTCCCTCTATCAAACCAGCCCGACTTGGCACTGGTGCCACCTTTCATCTGGGAACCATCCTGCATATCGTGGATTTTCAGGAACCAGCCGGCCACTCCCAGCCACAAGCCCCCGAACACAAACTACGGCCCTTTTCCCTGGAAGTAAAACTGACCTGCCCGTCATCTGGCTGGCAGATTGCAGGAGCCACTTGCCTCTATCAATCCAGCCCGACTCGGCACTGGTGCCACCTTTCATCTGGGAACCATCCTGCGTATCGTGGATTTTCAGAAGCCAGCCGGCCACTCCCAGCCACAGGCCCCCAAACACAAACTACGGCCCTTTTCCCTGGCAAAAAAAACTTACCCACCCCGCTTCTGGCTGGCAGATTGCAGGAGCCACTTGCCTCTATCAAACCAGCCCGACTTGGCACTGGTGCCACCTTGCGTCTGGGAGCCATCCAGCGTATGGTGGATTTTCAGGAGCCAGCCGGCCACTCCCATTCCCAAGTCCCCAAAAATAATCTAAGGCCGTTTTCCCTGGAAGTAAAACTGACCTGCCCATCATCTGCCTGGCACATTGCAGCAGCCACTTGGTAATATCAAACCTGTCCAACTTGGCACTGGTGCCACCTTTCATCTGGGAACCATCCTGCGTATCGTGGATTTTCAGGAGCCAGCCGGCCACTCCCAGCCACAGGTCCCCGAACACAAACCACGGCCCTTTTCCCTGGCAAACAAAACTCACCCGCCCCGCTTCTGGCTGGCAGATTGCAGGAGCCAATTGGTACTATCAAACCAGCCCGACTTGGCACTGCTGCCACTTTTCATCTGGGACCATCCTGCGTATTGTGGATTTTCAGGAGCCAGCCGGCCACTCCCAGACACAGGCCCCCGAACACAAACCACGGCCCTTTTCCCTGGCAAAGAATACTCACCCGCCCCGCTTCTGGCTGGCAGATTGCAGGAACCACTTCCCCATAAAAAAACAGCCCGACTCGGCACTTGTGCCACGTTTCATCTGGGAACCATCCTGCGTATCGTGGATTTTCAGGAGCCAGCCGGCCACTCCCAGCCACAGGCCCCCAAACACAAACCACGGCCCTTTTCCCTGGCAAACAAAACTCACCCGCCCCGCTTCTGCCTGGCAGATTGCAGGAGCCACTTGGTACTATCAAACCAGCCTGACTTGGCACTGCTGCCACTTTTCATCTGGGAACCATCCTGCGTATCGTGGATTTTCAGGAGCCAGCCGGCCACTCCCAGCCACAGGCCCCCAAACACACACTACGGCCCCTTTCCCTGGAAGTAAAACTGACCTGCCCATCTTCTGGCTGGCAGATTGCAGGAGCCACTTGCCTCTATCAAACAAGCCCGACTCGGCACTGGTGCCACCTTTCATCTGGGAACCATCCTGCGTATCGTGGATTTTCAGGAGCCAGCCGGCCACTCCCAGACACAGGTCCCCAAACAAATACTACGGTCCTTTTCCCTGGAAGTAAAACTGACCTGCCCGTCATCTGGCTGGCAGATTGCAGGAGACACTTGCCTCTATCAATCCAGCCCGACTCGGCACTGGTGCCACTTTTCATCTGGGAACCATCCTGCGTATCGTGGATTTTCAGGAGCCAGCCGGCCACTCCCAGCCACAGGCCCCCGAACACAAACCACGGCCCATTTCCCTGGCAAACAAAACTCACCCGCCCCGCTTCTGGCTGGCAGATTGCAGGAGCCACTTGCCTCTATCAAACAAGCCCGACTCGGCACTGGTGCCACCTTTCATCTGGGAACCATCTTGCGTGTCGTGGGTTTTCAGGAGCCAGCCCGCCACTCCCAGCCACAGGCCCCGAACACAAACCACGGCCCTTTTCCCTGGCAAACAAAATTAACCCGCCCCGCTTCTGGCTGGATTATTGCAGGAGCCGCTTGCCTCTATCAATCCAGCCTGACTCGGTACTGTTGCCACCTTTCATCTGGGAACCATCCTGCGTATCGTGGATTTTCAGGAGCCAGCCGGCCACTCCCAGCCACAGGCCCCCAAACACAAACTACGGCCCCTTTCCCTGGAATTAAAACTGACCTGCCCATCTTCTGGCTGGCAGATTGTAGGAACCACTTGGCTCTCTCAAACCAGCCCAACTTGGCACTGGTGCCACCTTTCATCTGGGAACCATCCTGCATATCGTGGATTTTCAGGAGCCAGCCCGCCACTCCCAGCCACAGGCCCCCGAACACAAACCACGGCCCTTTTCCCTGGAAAACAAAACTCACCCGCCCCGCTTCTGGCTGGCAGATTGCAGGAGCCACTTCCCCATATCAAACCAGCCCGACTCGGCACTGGTGCCACCTTTCATCTGGGAACCATCCTGCGTATCGTGGCTTTTCAGGAGCCAGACGGCCACTCCCAGACAGAGGTCCCCAAACAAATACTACGGTCCTTTTCCCTGGAAGTAAAACTGACCTGCCCATCTTCTGGCTGGCAGATTGCAGGAGCCACTTGCCTCTCTCAAACCAGCCCAACTCGGCACTGGTGCCACCTTTCATCTGGGAACCATCCTGCGTATCGTGGATTTTCAGGAGCCAGACGGCCACTCCCAGCCACAGGCCCCCAAGCACAAACTACGGCCCTTTTCCCTGGAAGTAAAACTGACCTGCCCGTCATCTGGCTGGCAGATTGCAGGAGCCACTTGCCTCTCTCAATCCAGCCCGCCTTGGCACTGGTGCCACCTTTCATCTGGGAACCATCCTGCGTATCGTGGATTTTCAGGAGCCAGCCGGCCACTCCCAGACACAGGCCCCCGAACACACACCACGGCCCTTTTCCCTGGCAAAGAAAACTCACCCGTCCTGATTCTGGCTGGCAGATTGCAGGAGCCACTTCCCTCTATCAAACCAGCCAGACTCGGCACTGGTGCCACCTTTCATCTGGGAACCATCCTGCGTATCGTGGATTTTCAGGAGCCAGCCGGCCACTCCAAGACACAGGTCCCCAAACAAATACTACGGTCCTTTTCCCTGGAAGTAAAACTGACCTGCCCATCTTCTGGCTGGCACATTGCAGGAACCACTTGCCTCTCTCAAACCAGCCCAACTCGGCACTGGTGCCACCTTTCATCTGGGAACCATCCTGCGTATCGTGGATTTTCAGGAGCCAGCCGGCCACTCCCAGCCACAGGCCCCCGAACACAAACCACGGCCCTTTTCCCTGGCAAACAAAACTCACCCGCCCCGCTTCTGACTGGCAGATTGCAGGAGCCACTTGCCTCTATCAAACCAGACCGACTCGGCACTGGTGCCACCTTTAATCTGGGAACCATCCTGCGTATCGTGGATTTTCAGGAGCCAGCCGGCCACTCCCAGCCACAGGCCCCCGAACACAAACCACGGCGCTTTTCCCTGGCAAACAAAACTCACCCGCCCCGTTTCTGGCTGGCCGATTGCAGGAGCCACTTGCCTCTATCAAACCAGCCCGACTCGGCACTGGTGCCACCTTTCATCTGGGAACCATTCTGCGTATCGTGGATTTTCAGGAGCCAGCCGGACACTCCCAGCCACAGGCCCCCAAACACAAACTACGGCCCTTTTCCCTGGAAGTTAAACTGACCTGCCCGTCATCTGGCTGGCAGATTGCAGGAGCCACTTGCCTCTATCAATCCAGCCCGCCTTGGCACTGGTGCCACCTTTCATCTGGGAACCATCCTGCGTATCGTGGATTTTCAGGAGCCAGCCGGCCACTCCCAGACACAGGCCCCCAAACACAAACCACGGCCCTTTTCCCTGGCAAAGAAAACTCACCCGCCTCGCTTCTGGCTGGCAGATTGCAGGAGCCACTTCCCTCTATCAAACCAGCCCGACTCGGCACTGGTGCCACCTTTCATCTGGGAACCATCCTGCGTATCGTGGATTTTCAGGAGCCAGCCGGCCACTCCCAGACACAGGTCCCCAAACAAATACTACGGTCCTTTTCCCTGGAAGTAAAACTGACCTGCCCATCTTCTGGCTGGCAGATTGCAGGAACCACTTGGCTCTCTCAAACCAGCCCAAATTGGCACTGGTGCCACCTTTCATCTGGGAACCATCCTGCGTATTGTGGATTTTCAGGAGCCAGCCGGCCACTCCCAGCCACAGGTCCCCGAACACAAACCACGGCCATTTTCCCTGGCAAACAAAACTCACCCGCCCCGCTCCTGGCTGGCAGATTGCAGGAGCCACTTGCCTCTATCAAACCAGACCATCTCGGCACTGGTGCCACCTTTCATCTGGGAACCATCCTGCGTATCGTGGATTTTCAGGAGCCAGCCGGCCACTCCCAGCCACAGGCCCCCAAACACAAACCACGGCCTTTTTCCCTGGCAAACAAAACTCACCCGCCCCGCTTCTGGCTGGCAGATTGCAGGAGCCACTTGGTACTATCAAACCAGCCTGACTTGGCACTGCTGCCACTTTTCATCTGGGAACCATCCTGCGTATCGTGGATTTTCAGGAGCCAGCCGGCCACTCCCAGCCACAGGCCCCCAAACACACACTACGGCCCCTTTCCCTGGAAGTAAAACTGACCTGCCCGTCATCTGGCTGGCAGATTGCAGGAGACACTTGCCTCTATCAAACCAGACCGACTCGGCACTGGTGCCACCTTTCATCTGGGAACCATCCTGCGTATCGTGGATTTTCAGGAGCCAGCCGGCCACTCCCAGACACAGGTCCCCAAACGAATACTACGGTCCTTTTCCCTGGAAGTAAAACTGACCTGTCCGTCATCTGGCTGGCAGATTGCAGGAGACACTTGCCTCTATCAATCCAGCCCGACTCGGCACTGGTGCCACCTTTCATCTGGGAACCATCCTGCGTATCGTGGATTTTCAGGAGCCAGCCGGCCACTCCCAGCCACAGGCCCCCGAACACAAACCACGGCCCTTTTCCCTGGCAAGGAAAACTCACCCGCCCCGCTCCTGGCTGGCAGATTGCAGGAGCCACTTGCCTCTATCAAACCAGACCGACTCGGCACTGGTGCCACCTTTCATCTGGGAACCATCCTGCGTATCGTGGATTTTCAGGAACCAGCCGGCCACTCCCAGCCACAGGCCCCCAAACACAAACCACGGCCCTTTTCCCTGTGTCATGGTTTGAGCCTGGCACAGAGCCAGTGCCCCCCATGAAAATGCCTCACCCTGGTGTCTGCTGTGAGATGTGACCAGGAATAAGCAAAACAGGCTCCAACTTAAACATAAATAACACTTTATTACCTAAAACTACAGGAAAAAATAGGAAAGACTATAAGGAAAAGAAAAAAAAAAATTGAAAACCTTACAAAAACCACTTTTCCTCCTCCCCACTCCCTGACTTTCCAATCCAATACATTCTCTCAAAAATACCAACTACCCAGTCCGGCACGACACTTTAGTATACTCAAACATCAGTTCATGAAGATGGAAAGGAGTCCTTCTTGTTCCATAGGCTTCTCGTGGAGACACACTGAGACCCTCGTGTGCTTCCCTGTCACTCCGGCACCGCCCGGAAAGTCCATTTGCCGCTTGTGACACGTTCCTTCCATGCTCAGTGCTCTCACCACCGAGACATGGCCAGAGCTGCTTTTAGGGTGGTCTTTCAAGGATGCCTTGTCTCACTCCAAAAAGGCACAGTCTCTGCTTTTGGGACAACTGTCCCCCCATATATTTCCAACCCCCTGGGCCGGGGGTCCTCACAAATGAACCCTCCTGGTTTTGAGGCACTGCCTCCCCCTAAATGCAGTCTGTGTCACAGGAACAACTGAGTCCATGGCTACAAGAAAACGTCCAGCCAAAAGGCCACTCCAAATCATCTCTCCCCATCCAATCATCTCCACAAACTCCGGGCCAAAGTCCTTATCTCATATCATCTCTCATCTCCCTTCTTATTCAGCTTCGAGGAGGATTAGCATTTTCTGCAAGGCCCCAATCATGCAAGAAAGGGTTAAAAGTTTTCAGTCTCTGTCTGTCCTGGGAGGAGATGATACTCCCACACGTGCTGCTGCTGCGGCCGGCCGGGCTCTCTCTCTCTCCCCCTTCTCCTCCTGGCTGGCTGCCATCACATTCGGTGCCGCGGCTCTCTCTCTCCGGGGGGGGGAAGGGGCTGGCTGCCCGATATCTCGATGTCTCTTGGGGCTCCGCCACCCTTCCATCCTCGAAGCCCCCCACGAAGCCCCCTCAACCCCATTTCTGTCCAGGCCCCGGGCCTCACCGCATGGCTGTCCCCTCCCCCGCCCAGCAGCAGCGGGCCGGGCGGGGGAGAGATCTGAACTCCTCGGCCGGCGATGTCCAAAGAGGAAATGCCAGGGCAGTGCCTTGCTTTTAACCCCTGTGTATTCTCGGAGGTGTGTCCAAACCCACTGGCTACACCAGGAGTCAGTATGAAACCCAAAACCTTCATTGGTTTGACCACAGCTTCCCAGAATTCCCACTCCTTCCGGGTCAAACCATGACACTCCACCCTTCACCTTCCGAGAATACACTTTCTAAAATTATCAACAAAATTACAAAACACTTCTATACAACAATACCTTAGATTCACTATGACTATTTATCTACCTTAACTTAGTACATGCTTTCCTTATTCTTCTTGGTCTCATCTCACAGCTTTACCTCATCATTCTCCCGTGATTCGATTTCCCGGTCCAGGGAACCAAAAATGTCATGGTTTGAGCCTGGCACAGAGCCAGTGCCCCCATGAAAATGCCCCACCCTGGTGTCTGCTGTGAGATGTGACCAGGAATAAGCAAAACAGGCTCCAACTTAAACATAAATAACACTTTATTACCTAAAACTACAGGAAAAAATAGGAAAGACTATAAGGAAAAGAAAAAAAAAATTGAAAACCTTACAAAAACCACTTTTCCTCCTCCCCACTCCCTGACTTTCCCAATCCAATACATTCTCTCAAAAATACCAACTGCCCAGTCCGGCACGACACTTTAGTATACTCAAACATCAGTTCATGAAGAGGGAAAGGAGTCCTTCTTGTTCCATAGGCTTCTCGTGGAGACACACTGAGACCCTCGTGTGCTTCCTGTCACTCCGGCACCGCCCGGAAAGTCCATTTGCCGCTTGTGACACGTTCCTTCCATGCTCAGTGCTCTCACCACCGAGACATGGCCAGAGCTGCTTTTAGGGTGGTCTTTCAAGGATGCCTTGTCTCACTCCAAAAAGGCACAGTCTCTGCTTTTGGGACAACTGTCCCCCCCATATATTTCCACCCCCTGGGGCCGGGGGGTCCTCACAAATGAACCCTCCTGGTTTTGAGGCACTGCCTCCCCCTAAATGCAGTCTGTGTCACAGGAACAACTGAGTCCATGGCTACAAGAAAACGTCCAGCCAAAAGGCCACTCCAAATCATCTCTCCCCATCCAATCATCTCCACAAACTCCGGGCCAAAGTCCTTATCTCATATCATCTCTCATCTCCCTTCTTATTCAGCTTCGAGGAGGATTAGCATTTTCTGCAAGGCCCCAATCATGCAAGAAAGGGTTAAAAGTTTTCAGTCTCTGTCTGTCCTGGGAGGAGATGATACTCCCACACGTGCTGCTGCTGCGGCCGGCCGGGCTCTCTCTCTCTCCCCCCTTCTCCTCCTGGCTGGCTGCCATCACATTCGGTGCCGCCGGCTCTCTCTCTCCGGGGGGGGGAAGGGGCTGGCTGCCCGATATCTCGATGTCTCTTGGGGCTCCGCCACCCTTCCATCCTCGAAGCCCCCCCACGAAGCCCCCTCAACCCCATTTCTGTCCAGGCCCGGGCCTCACCGCATGGCTGTCCCCCCCCAGCCGCGGGAGCGCCCGGCGGGGAGAGATCTGAATCTCGCGGCGATGCCAAAGAGGAAATGCCAGGGCAGTGCCTTGTTTTAACCCTGTGTATTCTCGGAGGTGGTCCAAACCATGGTACACCATGATCGTTGAAACCAAACTTCATTGGTTTGACACAGCTTCCCAGAATTCCCACTCCTTCGGTCAAACCATGACACCCACCCTTCACCTTCGAGAATACACTTTCTAAAATTACAACCAAAATTACAAACCTCTATACAACAATACCTGGATTCACTATGACTATTATACCTTAACTTAGTACATGCTTTCCTTCTCTTCTTGGTCTCATCTCACAGCTTACCTCATCTTCCCGTGATTCGATTTCCGGTCCAGACCAAATGTCTGTTTGGCTGCAAGGCAGTGCCCTGAATGCCACCGGGTCGCGTGGAGAAGAAGCAAGCTCATAAATACACTTTATACTAAACAAGAAATGAAAGATAGAAAAAAAAAATGAACTTACAAACCATTCTCTCCCCCGATCATAATCTTTCAAATACCAATGCTCGACAACTTGTTACTAATCATTCTGAGGGAAAGAGTCTTCTTGTCATAGTCGGAACACCTGAACCGTGTGTCTTCACGACGCCGAAAGCCATGCCCTCTGTAGACACCCTCTTCCACTGCTCAATGCTCACCACCGAACACCACTGCTTTTCAGGCGGGCTTCAACGAGCCTGTCCACTCCAAAAGCACAGTCTCGCGGGACAACTGTCTAATCCCTGGGCGGGTCCACAAATGAACTCTGGTTTGAGGCACTGCCTCCCCTATGCAGCTGTGTCCAGGAACAACTGGTCCAGGCTACAGAAATCCAGCCAAGGCCACTCCAGAACATTCTCCCATCATCATCTCACAAACTCCGGCAAAGTCAAAACTCACTCCCTTCTTATTGCTTCGAGAGGAGCATTGTCTGCAAGCCCCTACATGCAATGGTGACACTTTTCATCTGGAACATCCTGGAGATGTGGATTTTCAGACAGCCGCCACTCGCCACAGGCCCGGCCAACCTCTCTACGCCCCTTTCCCTGGCAGTCAAATCTGACCGCCCTCTCTCCGGCTGGCAATTGAGCTTGGAGCCACTTCCTCTGACAACCAAGCCCGACCGACACTGTCCACCTTTCATCTGGGACCATCCTGCCGTATCAGTGGATTTCAGGAGCACCCGGCCGATCCCAGACCACAGGCCGCCCGAATTCCGAGGTGGTCCAAACCACGGCTACCGAGTGTATGAAACAACCTCATGTTTGACAAGTTCAGATTCAATCCTTCGGTAAACCATGACACCTGCAACAAACTCCCGCCGCTTCTGCGTCAGATTGCAGGAGCCACTTGTCCTAACAAACCAGCCTGACTGGCACTGCTGCCACTTTTCATCTGGGAACCATCCTGCGTATCGTGGATTTTCAGGAGCCAGCCGGCCACTCCCAGCCACAGGCCCCCAACACACCTACGGCCCTTTCCCTGGAAGTAAAACTGACCTGCCCATCTTCTGGCTGGCAGATTGCAGGAGCCACTTGCCTCTATCAAACCAGCCCGACTCGACACTGGTGCCACCTTTCATCTGGGAACCATCCTGCGTATCGTGGATTTTCAGGAGCCAGCCGGCCACTCCCAGACACAGGCCCCCAAACACAAACTACGGCCCTTTTCCCTGGAAGTAAAACTGACCTGCGTGTCATCTGGCTGGCAGATTGCAGGAGCCACTTGCCTCTATCAATCCAGCCCGACTCGGCACTGGTGCCACCTTTCATCTGGGAACCATCCTGCGTATCGTGGATTTTCAGGAACCAGCCGGCCACTCCCAGACACAGGCCCCAAACACAAACACGGCCCTTTTCCCTGGCAAACAAAACTCTACCGCCCACGTTCTGGCTGCAGATTGCAGGAGCCACTTGCCTCTATCAAACCAGCCCGACTCGGCACTGGTGCCACCTTTCATCTGGGAACCATCCTGCATATCGTGGATTTTCAGGAGCCAGCCGGCCACTCCCAGCCACAGGGCCCGAACCAAACCACGGCCCTTTTCCCTGGCAAACAAAACTAACCCGCCCCGCTTCTGGCTGGCAGATTGCAGGAGCCACTTGACTCTATCAATCAAGCCCTGACTCGGACTGGTGCCACCTTTCATCTGGGAACCATCCTGCGTATCGTGGATTTTCAGGAGCCAGCCGGCCACTCCCAGACATGGTCCCCAAATAAATACTACGGCCCTTTTCCCTGGAAGTAAAACTGACCTGCCATCTTCTGGCTGGCAGATTGCAGGAGCCACTTGCCTCTATCAAACCAGCCCGACTCGGCACTGGTGCCACCTTTCATCTGGGAACCATCCTGCGTATCGTGGATTTTCAGGAGCCAGCCGGCCACTCCCAGACACAGGTCCCCAAACAAAATACTACGGTCCTTTTCCCTGGAAGTAAAACTGACCTGCCCATCTTCTGGCTGGCAGATTGCAGGAACCACTTGGCTCTCTCAATCCAGCCCAACTCGGCACTGGTGCCACCTTTCATCTGGGAACCATCCTGCGTATCGTGGATTTTCAGGAGCCAGCCGGCCACTCCCAGCGACAGGCCCCAAACACAAACACGGCCCTTTTCCCTGCAATACAAAACTCACCGCCCGCTTCTGGCTGGCAGATTGCAGGAGCCACTTGGTACTATCAAACCAGCCTGACTTGGCACTGCTGCCACCTTTCATCTGGGAACCATCCTGCGTATCGTGGATTTTCAGGAGCCAGCCGGCCACTCCCAGCCACAGGCCCCCAAACACACACTACGGCACCTTTTCCTGGAAGTAAAAACTGACCTGCCCATCTTCTGGCTGGCAGATTGCAGGAGCCACTTGCCCTATCAAACCAGCCCGACTCGGCACTGGTGCCACCTTTCATCTGGGAACCATCCTGCGTATCGTGGATTTTCAGGAGCCAGCCGGCCACTCCCAGACACAGCCCCCGAACACAAACACGGCCCTTTTCCCTGGCAAAGAAAACTCACCGTCCCGCTTCTGGCTGGCAGATTGCAGGAGCCACTTGCCTCTATCAACCAGCCCGACTTGGCACTGGTGCCACCTTGTGTCTGGAGCCATCCGCGTATTGTGGATTTTCAGGAGCCAGCCGGCCACTCCCAGCCACAAGTCCCCAAGAATTATCTACGGCCCTTTTCCCTGGAAGTAAAACTGACCTGTCCATCATCTGGCTGCCAATTGCAGCAGCCACTTTGTAATATCAATCCTGCCCGAATGGCACTGGTGCCACCTTTCATCTGGGAACCATCCTGCGTATCGTGGATTTTCAGGAGCCAGCCGGCCACTCCCAGCCACAGGCCCCGAACACAAACACGGCCCTTTTCCCTGGAAAACAAACTCACCGCCCGCTTCTGGCTGGCAGAATGCAGGAGCCACTTGCCTCTCTCAAACCAGCCTGACTTGGCACTGGTGCCACCTTTCATCTGGGAACCATCCTGCGTATCGTGTATTTTCAGGAGCCAGCCGGCCACTCCCAG
This sequence comes from Zonotrichia leucophrys gambelii, assembly GCF_028769735.1. Classification (NCBI taxonomy): domain Eukaryota; kingdom Metazoa; phylum Chordata; class Aves; order Passeriformes; family Passerellidae; genus Zonotrichia; species Zonotrichia leucophrys. The sequence continues at coordinate 29,210 of NW_026992746.1, forward strand.
CCACAGGCCCCCGAACACAACCACGGCCCTTTTCCCTGGCAAACAAAACTCACCCGCCCGCTTCTGGCTGGCAGATTGCAGGAGCCACTTGCCTCTATCAAACAAGACCGACTCGGCACTGGTGCCACCTTTCATCTGGGAACCATCCTGCGTATCGTGGATTTTCAGGAGCCAGCCGGCCACTCCCAGCAACAGGCCCCCGAACAAAAACCGCGGCCCTTTTCCCTGGCAAACAAAACTCACCTGCCCGGCTTCTGGCTGGTAGATGGCAGGAGCCACTTTGTACTTTCAAACCAGCCTGACTTGGCACTGGTGCCGCCTTTCATCTGGGAACCATCCTGCGTATCGTGGATTTTCAGGAGCCAGCCGGCCACTCCCAGCACAGGCCCCCAAACAACACTACGGCACCTTCCCTGGAAGTAAAACTGACCTGCCCATCTTCTGGCTGGCAGATTGCAGGAGCCACTTGCCTCTATCAAACCAGCCCGACTCGGCACTGGTGCCACCTTTCATCTGGGACCATCCAGCGTATCGTGGATTTTCAGGAGCCAGCCGGCCACTCCCAGACACAGCCCCCGAAACATTACACGGCCCTTTTCCCTGGCAAAGAAAACTCACCCGTCCGCTTCTGGCTGGCAGATTGCAGGAGCCACTTGCCTCTATCAACCAGCCCGACATGGCACTGGTGCCACCTTTGTCTGGAGCCATCCGCGTATTGTGGATTTTCAGGAGCCAGCCGGCCACTCCCAGCCACAAGTCCCCAAGAATTATCTACGGCCCTTTTCCCTGGAAGTAAAACTGACCTGTCCATCATCTGTCTGGCACATTGCAGCAGCCACTTGTAATATCAATCCTGCCCGAATGGCACTGGTGCCACCTTTCATCTGAGAAGCATCCTGCGTATCGTGGATTTTCAGGAGCCAGCGGCCACTCCCAGCCACAGGCCCCCGAACACAAACCACGGCCCTTTTCCCTGGAAAACAAAACTCACCCGCCCGCTTCTGGCTGGCAGAATGCAGGAGCCACTTGCCTCTATCAAACAAGACCGACTCGGCACTGGTGCCACCTTTCATCTGGGAACCATCCTGCGTATCGTGGATTTTCAGGAGCCAGCCGGCCACTCCCAGCCACAGGCCCCCGAACACAAACCACGGCGCTTTTCCCTGGCAAACAAAACTCACCCGCCCCGCTCCTGGCTGGCAGATTGCAGGAGCCACTTGCCTCTATCAAACCAGCCCGACTCGGCACTGGTGCCACCTTTCATCTGGGAACCATCCTGCGTATCGTGGATTTTCAGGAGCCAGCCGGCCACTCCCAGCCACAGGCCCCCAAACAACACTACGGCCCTTTCCCTGGAAGTAAAACTGACCTGCCATCTCTGGCTGGCAGATTTCAGGAGCCACTTGCCTCTATCAAACCAGCCCGACTCGACACTGGTGCCACCTTTCATCTGGGAACCATCCTGCGTATCGTGGATTTTCAGGAGCCAGCCGGCCACTCCCAGACACAGGCCCCCAAACACAAACTACGGCCCTTTTCCCTGGAAGTAAAACTGACCTGCGTGTCATCTGGCTGGCAGATTGCAGGAGCCACTTGCCTCTATCAATCCAGCCCGACTCGGCACTGGAGCCACCTTTCATCTGGGAACCATCCTGCGTATCATGGATTTTCAGGAACCAGCCGGCCACTCCCAGCCACAGGCCCCCAAACACAAACCACGGCCCTTTTCCCAGGCAAACAAAACTCACCCGCCCCGTTTCTGGCTGGCAGATTGCAGGAGCCACTTGCCTCTATCAAACCAGCCCGACTCGGCACTGGTGCCACCTTTCATCTGGGAACCATCCTGCATATCGTGGATTTTCAGGAGCCAGCCGGCCACTCCCAGCCACAGGCGCCCGAACCCGAACCACGGCCCTTTTCCCTGGCAAAGAAATCTCAAACACCCCGCTTCCGGCTGGCAAATTGCAGGAGCCACTTCCCTCTATCAAACCAGCCCGACTCGGCACTGGTGCCACCTTTCATCTGGGAACCATCCTGCGTATCGTGGATTTTCAGGAGCCAGCCGGCCACTCCCAGACACTGGTCCCCAAACTAATACTACGGCCCTTTTCCCTGGAAGTAAAACTGACCTGCCCATCTTCTGGCTGGCAGATTGCAGGAGCCACTTGCCTCTATCAATCCAGCCCGACTCGACACTGGTGCCACCTTTCATCTGGGAACCATCCTGCGTATCGTGGATTTTCAGGAGCCAGCCCGCCACTCCCAGCCACAGGCCCCCGAACACAAACCACGGCCCTTTTCCCTGGCAAACAAAACTTAACCTCCCCGATTCTGGCTGGCAGATTGCAGGAGCCACTTGCCTCTATCAAACCAGCCCGACTCGGCACTGGTGCCACCTGTCATCTGGGAACCATCCTGCGTATCGTGGATTTTCAGGAGCCAGCCGGCCACTCCCAGACACAGGTCCCCAAACAAATACTACGGTCCTTTTCCCTGGAAGTAAAACTGACCTGCCCATCTTCTGGCTGGCAGATTGCAGGAACCACTTGCCTCTCTCAAACCAGCCCAACTAGGCACTGGTGCCACCTTTCATCTGGGAACCATCCTGCGTATCGTGTATTTTCAGGAGCCAGCCGGCCACTCCCAGCCACAGGCCCCCGAACACAAACCACGGCCCTTTTCCCTGGCAAACAAAACTCACCCGCCCCGCTTCTGGCTGGCAGATTGCAGGAGCCACTTGCCTCTATCAAACAAGACCGACTCGACACTGGTGCCACCTTTCATCTGGGAACCATCCTGCGTATCGTGGATTTTCAGGAGCCAGCCGGCCACTCCCAGCGACAGGCCCCCAAACACAAACCACGGCCCTTTTCCCTGGCAAACAAAACTCACCCGCCCCGCTTCTGGCTGGCAGATTGCAGGAGCCACTTGGTACTATCAAACCAGCCTGACTTGGCACTGCTGCCACCTTTCATCTGGGAACCATCCTGCGTATCGTGGATTTTCAGGAGCCAGCCGGCCACTCCCAGCCACAGGCCCCCAAACACACACTACGGCACCTTTCCCTGGAAGTAAAACTGACCTGCCCATCTTCTGGCTGGCAGATTGCAGGAGCCACTTGCCTCTATCAAACCAGCCCGACTCGGCACTGGTGCCACCTTTCATCTGGGAACCATCCTGCGTATCGTGGATTTTCAGGAGCCAGCCGGCCACTCCCAGACACAGCCCCCCGAACACAAACCACGGCCCTTTTCCCTGGCAAAGAAAACTCACCCGTCCCGCTTCTGGCTGGCAGATTGCAGGAGCCACTTGCCTCTATCAAACCAGCCCGACTTGGCACTGGTGCCACCTTGGGTCTGGGAGCCATCCAGCGTATTGTGGATTTTCAGGAGCCAGCCGGCCACTCCCAGCCACAAGTCCCCAATAATTATCTACGGCCCTTTTCCCTGGAAGTAAAACTGAACTGTCCATCATCTGCTGGCACATTGCAGCAGCCACTTTGTAATATCAATCCTGCCCGAATGGCACTGGTGCCACCTTCATCTGGGAACCATCCTGCGTATCGTGGATTTTCAGGAGCCAGCCGGCCACTCCCAGCCACAGGCCCCCGAACACAAACACGGCCCTTTTCCCTGGAAAACAAAACTCACCGCCGCTTCTGGCTGGCAATTGCAGAGCCACTTGCTCTATCAAACCAGCCCGACTCGGCACTGGTGCCACCTTTCATCTGGGAACCATCCTGCGTATCGTGGATTTTCAGGAGCCAGCCGGCCACTCCCAGCCACAGGCCCCCGAACACAAACCACGGCCCTTTTCCCTGGAAAACAAAACTCACCCGCCCCGCTTCTGGCTGGCAGATTGCAGGAGCCACTTGCCTCTATCAAACAAGCCCGACTCGGCACTGGTGCCACCTTTCATCTGGGAACCATCCTGCGTATCGTGGATTTTCAGGAGCCAGCCGGCCACTCCCAGCCACAGGCCCCCAAACACAAACTACGGCGCTTTTCCCTGGCAAACAAAACTCATCCACCCCATCGTCTGGCTGGCAGATTACAGGAGCCACTTGGCTCTATCAAACCAGCCCGACTCGGCACTGGTGCCACCTTTCATCTGGGAACCATCCTGCGTATCGTGGATTTTCAGGAGCCAGCCGGCCACTCCCAGCCACAGGCCCCCAAACACACACTACGGCCCTTTTCCCTGGCAAAAAACTACGCCCCGCTTCTGGCTGGGAGATTGCAGGAGCCACTTGCCTCTATCAAACCAGCCCGACTCGGCACTGGTGCCACCTTTCATCTGGGAACCATCCTGCGTATCGTGGATTTTCAGGAGCCAGCCGGCCACTCCCAGACACAGGCCCCCAAACACAAACCACGGCCTTTTCCCTGGAACAAAACTGACCTGCCCCTTCTGGCTGGCAGATTGCAGGAGCCACTTGCCTCTATCAAACCAGCCCGATTCGGCACTGGTGCCACCTTTCATCTGGGAACCATCCTGCGTATCGTGGATTTTCAGGAGCCAGCCGGCCACTCCCAGCCACAGGCCCCCGAACACAAACCACGGCCCTTTTCCCTGGCAAAAAAACTCACCCCCCCTTCTGGCTGGCAGATTGCAGGAGCCACTTGCCTCTATCAAACCAGCCCGACTCGGCACTGGTGCCACCTTTCATCTGGGAACCATCCTGCGTATCGTGATTTTCAGGAGCCAGCCGGCCACTCCCAGCCACAGGCCCCCAAACACAAACCACGGCCCTTTTCCCTGGCAAACAAAACTACCCGCCCCGCTTCTGGCTGGCAGATTGCAGGAGCCACTTGCCTCTATCAAACCAGCCCGACTCGGCACTGGTGCCACCTTTCATCTGGGAACCATCCTGCGTATCGTGGATTTTCAGGAGCCAGCCGGCCACTCCCAGCCACAGCCCCCAAACACAAACCACGGCCCTTTTCCCTGGCAAACAAAACTCACCCGCCCCGCTTCTGGCTGGCAGATTGCAGGAGCCACTTGCCTCTATCAAACCAGCCAGATTCGGCACTGGTGCCACCTTTCATCTGGGAACCATCCTGCGTATCGTGGATTTTCAGGAGCCAGCCGGCCACTCCCAGCCACAGGCCCCCAAACACAACACGGCCCTTTTCCCTGGAAGTAAAACTGACCCGCCCATTCTGGCTGGCAGATTGCAGGAGCCACTTGCCTCTATCAAACCAGCCGACTCGGCACTGGTGCCACCTTTCATCTGGGAACCATCCTGCTATCGTGGATTTTCAGGAGCCAGCCGCCACTCCC
>NW_026992747.1:0-34351 GCF_028769735.1 Zonotrichia leucophrys gambelii
AAATTAACCCAGGCAGAACAAGGACATGGCTCGCTGCACTGGAACCCAAAAATGCACAAAATTACCCCAAAAATACCCCAAAATCAACTCCAAAATACCAAAAAAAATACCCAAAATTAGCCTAAAAAATACCCCAAAAATAGCCCAAAAATATCCCAAAAATCATCCCCAAAATACCCAAAAAATACCCCAAAATTAGCCCAAAAATCATCTCCAAAATTAACCCAAAAATGCACAAAATTACCCCCAAAATATCCCAAAATCAGCTCCAAAATAGCCAAAAAATATCCCAGAAATTCCCCCAAAATTACCCCCAAAATACCCCCAAAATATCCAAAAAATGTCCTAAAATTCACCCAAAAATCACCCCAAATTTACCCAAAAATTACCCCAAAAATTTCCAAAAAACATCTCCACATTTAGCCTAAAAAATCCAAAAAAAATACCCCCAAAATATCAAAAAATACCCCCAAAATTACCCAAAAATTCCCAAAAAACTTCCAGAAAGTATCTCCAGATTTCACCCAAAAATTCCCCAAAAATTACCCCAAAAATATCCAAAAAATATCCCAAAATTCCCCCAAAATCAGCCCAAAAAATTCCAAAAAAATCTCCAGATTTCACCTAAAAATCCCCCCAAAAATACCCCTAAATGTCAAAAAATACCCCCAAAATATCCCAAAAATTATCCCAAAATTAACCCAGTAAAACCTTAAATTCACCCAAAATTTACTCAAAAATTTCCAAAAAATTACCCCAAAAAATCTCCAGATTTAGATTAAAAATCCCCCCCAAAATATCAAAAAATACCCCCAAAATATCGAAAAAATCCCCCCAAATCCCCCCAAAAATCCCCAAAATCCACCCAAAATTTCCTCAAGCGCCCCCAGAATTTTGCCAAATCCTCCCAAATTCCCAAAATTCCCATTTTTTTCCCAATTTTTTCCCATTTTTCCCCATTTTCTCACCTTCGTAGGCCTTGGCCGCGCTCACCAGCGTCGCCCACTCCAGCCCGGCCGTGTCCGGCAGCGGCATCAGCCCCGGCTCCAGCCTGGCCACGGCACCTGCGGGAAAATTCCCAAAATTCACAGAATTCCCAAAATTCCCAAAGATTCCAGAAAATTCCCACAAATTCCAACATGTTTCCCAAAAAAATCCGGGTGAAAATCCGCAAAAAATCGCCCAAAAAATCCCATTTTTTCGTCAAAATTCACCCCAAAAATCCAATTTTTTAGCCCAAAATTCCCATTTTTCAGCCCAAAATTCCCATTTTTTTCATTCAAAATCTCACCCAAAATTCTGATTTTCCAACTCAAATTTCCCCCAAAATTCCCCCAAAATTCCCCAAAAAATCTAAAAAAAAATCCCCCAAAAAATGGGGTTGAAATACCCAAAAAAATCCCATTTTTTCATCAAAATTCACCCCAAAATTCCCATTTTTCTGCCCAAAAATCCACTCCAAAATTCCAATTTTCCATCTGAAATTTCTCTCCAAAATTCCCGAAATTTCTCTTGAAAATTCCCAAAATTCCCAAAAAAAATTGGGGCTGAAATCTCAACAAAATTCAATTCTTGAACCAAAATCCCCAAATCCGGGGATCAGCCCCGGCTCCAGCCTGGCCACGGCACCTGCGGGAAAATTCCCAAAAATTCACAGAATTCCCAACAATTCCCAAAGATTCCAGAAAATTCCCACAAATTCCAACATGTTTCCCAAAAAAATCCGGGTGAAAATCCGCAAAAAATCCCATTTTTTCATCAAAATTCACCCCAAAATTCCCATTTTTCTGCCCAAAAATCCACTCCAACATTCCAATTTTACAACTGAAATTTCTCTTAAAAATCCCCCAAAAATATTCCCAAAATTCCCAAAAAAATACCCCAAAAAATCCCATTTTTCTGCCAAAAATTCCCATTCTTCACTCAAAATTCACCCCAAAATCCCATTTTGTCACTCACAATCCCACCCAAAAATCCCAAATTTTCAACTCAAATTTCCCCCAAATCCACAAATCCCAAAAATTCCCAAAAATTCCAGAAAATTCCAGAATTCCCAAAAAAATCCGGGTGAAAATCCGCAAAAAATCCCCCAAAAAATCCCATTTTTTCATCAAAATTCGCCCCAAAATTCCGATTTTCCAGCCCCAATTTCACAAATTCCCAAAATCCCAAAAATTCCCAAAAATTCCCACAAATTCCAACATTGTCCCCAAAAAATCTGGGTGAAAATCTGCAAAAAATCCCATTTTTTCATCAAAATTCACCCCAAAATTCCCATTTTTTCACTCAAAATCCCACCCAAAAATCCCGAATTTTCAACTCAAATTTCCCCAAAATTCCCAAAAAAATCTTAAAAAAAAATCCCAAAAAAATGGGGTTGAAATACCCAAAAAATCCCATTTTTTCATCAGAATTCACCCCAAAATTCCCATTTTTCTCCTCAAAAATCCCATTTTCCAACTTAAATCCCACCTAAAATCCCGAATTTTCAAGTCAAATTTCCCCCAAATCCACAAATCCCAAAAATTCCCAAAAATTCCAAAATTCCCAAAAAAATCCGGGTGAAAATCCGCAAAAAATCCCATTTTTTCATCAAAATTCACCCCAAAAATCCCATTTTTTCACTCCAAATCCCACCCAAAATTCTGATTTTCCAGCCCCAATTTCACAAATTCCCAAAATCCCCAAAATTCCCACAAATTCCAACATTTTCCCTCAAAAATCCAGGTGAAAATATGCAAAAAAATCCCATTTTTTCATCAAAATCCACCCCAAAATTCCGATTTTCCAGCCCCAAAGACCACCCCAAAATTCCCAAAAAATTCCCAAAAAATCCCAAAAAATCCCCAAAAAATAAAAAAAAATCCCAAAAAAATCCCAAAAAAATCCCCAAAAAATCCCAAAAAAATTCCCAAAAAATCCCAAAAATATCCCAAAAAATCCCCAATAAAATCCCCCAAAAACTCCCAATAAAATCCAAAAAAAATCCCAAATTTTCCCCCAAAAATTCCCAAATTTTCCCCAAAAAATCCTCAAAAAATCCCAAAAAATTCCCAAATTTTTCCCCAAAAATTCCCAAAAAAATCCCCAAAAAATTCCCCAAAAATTCCCAAAAAAATCCCAAATTTTCCCCAAAAAATCCCAAAAAAATGCCCCAAAATCCTAAAAAAAATAAAAAAATTCCCCAAAAAATGCCCAAAAATTCCCAATAAAATCCCCAAAAAATCCCCAAAAAAATCCCAAAATTCACCCAAAAAATCCCCAAAAAATCCCAAATTTTCCCCCAAAAATTCCCAAATTTTCCCCAAAATTCCCAAATTTTTCCCCCAAACTTGGGAATTGCCGACCTTTCCTGTTGGGCAGGGTGTTCCTGCTGGGCGGCGCCTCCGGGAAATTCCCCAAAATTCCCAAATTTCCCGAATTCCTGGAATTTTCGGAATTTCTGGAATTTTCCGAGCGGCTCCCGCAGAGACTCTCGTCCGACAGCGTCCGGTGCAGAGGCTGGGAAAAGAAAAATAAAATTAATAAAAAATAAAAATAAAAAATTAATATTAAATAATAATAATACAATTAATAAAAATTAAAAATTAAAAATAATAATTAGATTAATAAAAATTTAAAATTTAAAAATACAATTTTTCCTTTATTTTTAATAGAATAATCACTGGAATTTCCTTATTTTTAATTTTAAAAATCCAGATTTTTTCTCATTTTTCATGGAAAAAAAAAGCAGATTTTTTTAAAAAAGAGAAAAAATCTGGGAGTTTTCACATTAAAAATTGGATTTTTGTAGGTTTTTCCCCATGAAAAATGAGAAAAATTTCCCAGATTTTTTCCTACTAAAAACAGAAAAAAATCCAAACTTTTTCTATTAAAATTTGAAAATTTGTGAGTTTTTTCCCCCATTGAAAATGAGAAAAAAATCCAAATTTTTTTTCTCCAAAAATTAGAAAAATTCTGGATTTTTAGGCTTCAAAATTCAAATTTTTGCCCATTTTTTGGGGGTAAAAATTCAAATTTTCGCCATTTTTTCACCTAAAATTTCCAGATTTAAAATTTTTAAATTTTAAAATTTTGGGGAATTTCATGGAGAATAACTGAGATTTTTTCACCATTTTTTTCGGCTTAAAAATTCAAATTTTTGCCATTTTTGGGGCTAAAAATTCCATTTTTTCGCCATTTTTTCACCTAAAACCTTCGGGTTTTTTGCATTTTGGGCCTGGAAAATTTGGGAATTTTGGGGAATTTCAAGGAGAAAAATTTGAGGTTTTTTTCACCATTTTTGGGGCAGAAAAATCTCATTTTTTGGGCTAAAAATTCCATTTTTTCGCCATTTTTTCACCTAAAACCTTCGGGTTTTTTGCGTTTTGGGCCTGGAAAATTCGGGAATTTTGGGAATTTTGGGAATTTTGCTCTCACCGGGCTGGGCTCGGGCTCAGGACAGGAATTGTCCATCAGGATGAGGCGTTTGAGGTCGTCCTCGATGGAGGATTTGGGGAGGCGCCGGGGGGAGCGAAGATCCCGCAGGGACGCCCGGAGCCGCGGCTGCCCGAACACGTTCACCTGCCTGGGACAGAATATTCCGGAAATTCCATTAAAATTCCATGAAAAACAAAAAAATTCCCATAAAAATCCCATTAAAAATAAAAAAAATCCCATTAAAAACCGAAAAAAATCCCATAAAAATCCCATTAAAATCATCAATTCCTGGATGTCTCAACACGTTCACCTGGCTGGAATGGAAAATTCCAGATAATTCCATAAAAAAACCTGGAAAAAAAATTTCCATAAATCCCAAAAAAATCCAATTAAAATCCATTAAAATTAAAACAAAATTTCACTAAAATCTCATTAAAATCCCATTAAATGCCCCAACACATTCACCTGACTGGAAAACAAAATTCCATAAAAATCCTGGGAAAAAAATCCCAGAAAAAAACCCAAAAATATTAAAAAAAAATCTCATTAAAATCTCAATAAAATCCCACAAAAAATACAAGAAAATTCCAATAAAAATCCCCCCAAAAAATCCCATTAAAATCTGGAGTTGTGGCTGCCCGAACACGTTCACCTGCCTGGGACGGAAAATTCCAGAAATTCCATCAAAATTCCATCAAAAACAAAAAAAATCCCATTAAAATCCCATGAAAAACAAAAAAAATCCCAAAAAAATCCATTAAAATTCATTAAAATCCCATTAAAAACATCAATTCTTGGATGTCCCAACACGTTCACCTGCCTGGGATGGAAAATTCCAGAAATTCCATTAAAATCTGGGAAAAATCCCAAAAAAATCCATCAAAATCCCAAAAAAATCCACAAAAAAAATCCCATTTAAATCCGTTAAAATCCCAATAAAATCCCACAAAAAATACAAGAAAAATCCATCAAAATTCCACAAAAATCCCATTAAAAATCCACAAAAAAATCCCATTTAAATTCGTTAAAATCCAAAAAAATCCCATTAAAATCTCAATAAAATCCCACAAAAAACACAAGAAAATTCCAGTAAAAATCCCACTAAAATCCAAGAAAATTTCAATAAAAATTCCACGAAAATCCCATTAAAAACATCAATTCTTGGATGTCCCAACACATTCACCTGCCTGGGACGGAAAATTCCAGAAATTCCATCAATTCCATGGAAAACAAAAAATCCCATAAAAATCCCATTAAAAATAAAAAAAAATCCCATAAAAATCCCATTAAAAAAAAAAATCCCATTAAAAAAAATCCCATTAAAAACAAACAAAAAAATCCCATTAAAAACAAAAAAAAATCCCATTAAAATCCATTAAAATCTGGAGTTGTGGCTGCCTGAACACATTCACCTGCCTGGGACGGAAAATTCCAGAAATTCCCAATTTATTTCCCATTTTTTCCCCAATTTATTTCCAATTTTCTCCCCAATTTTTATCCCATTTCCCCCCAATTTATTTCCCATTTTCCCCTATTTTTTCCCCAATTTTTTCCCCAATTTTCCCCAATTTATTTCCATTTTTTATCCCATTTTTATCCCATTTTTCCACAATTTATTTTCAATTTATTTCCCATTTTTTCCCCAATATATTTCCCATTTTCTCCCCATTAATTCCCAATTTATTTCCAATTTTCCCATATTTTCCCCAATTTATTTCCCATTTTTATCCCATTTCCCCCAATTTATTTTCAATTTATTTCCCATTTTTCCCCAATTTATTTTGCATTTTTCCCCATTTTTTCCCCAATTTATTTCCAATTTTTCTCATATTTTCCCCAATTTATTTCCCATTTTAATCCCATTTTCCCCCAATTTATTTCCCCAATTTATTTCCAATTTATTTCCCATTTTTATCCCATTTCCCCCAATTTATTTTCAATTTATTTCCCATTTTTCCCCAATTTATTTCCCATTTTAATCCAATTTTTCCCCCATTTACCCCAATTTATTTCCAATTTATTTCCAATTTTTCCCCAATTTTTTCCCATTTTCCCCTTTTTTCCCATTTTTTATCCATTTTTTCCCCCATTTTTCCCCCCAATTTATTTCCAATTTTTTTTCCCATTTTCCCCCAATTTTTATCACATTTCCCCCCAATTGATTTCCCATTTTTATCCCATTTTTATCCCACTTCCCCCCAATTTATTTCCAATTTATTTCCCATTTTAATCCCATTTTCCCCCAATTTTTTTCCCATTTCTTTGCCAATTTTCATCCCATTTCCCCCAATTTATTTCCAATTTTTTCCAGTTTTTCTCATATTTTCCCCAATTTATTCCCCGTTTTTAGCCCATTTTTCCCCATTTTTATCCCATTTCCCCCCAATTTATTTCCAATTTATTTCCCATTTTTATCCCATTTTTTCCCCAATTTATTTCCAATTTTTCTCATATTTTCCCCAATTTATTTCCCATTTTTATCCCATTTTTACTCCAATTTTTTCAAATTTTTTCCTATTTTTTCCCATTTTTTATCCATTTTTCCCCAATTTATTTCCCATTTTTTCCCCATTTTTCCCCGAATTTATTTCCCATTTTTTCCCCAATTTTTATTCCATTTTCCCCCTATGTATTTCCAATTTATTTCCCATTTTTCCCCATTTTTATCCCATTTCCCCCCAATTTATTTCCAATTTATTTCCCATTTTTATCCCATTTTTTCCCCAATTTATTTTCAATTTATTTCGCATTTTTCCCAATTTTCCCCATTTTATTTCCCATTTTTATCCCATTTCCCCCAATTTATTTCCCATTTTTCCCCCAATTTATTTCCAATTTTTATCCATTTTTTCCCAATTTTTATCCCATTTTCCCCAATTGATTTCCAATTTATTTCCAATTTTTCTCATATTTTCCCCAATTTATTTCCCATTTTTATCCCATTTTTATCCCATTTTTTCCCCAATTTTTATCCCATTTCCCCCCAATTTATTTCCAATTTATTTCCCGTTTTTATCCCATTTTTCCCCAATTTATTCCCCAATTTTTCCCCAATTTTCCCCAATTTTTATCCCATTTCCCCCTATTTTTCCCCAATTTTCCCCATTTTATTTCCCATTTTTATCCCATTTCCCCCAATTTATTTCCATTTTTTATCCCATTTTTTATCCCATTTTCCCCAATTTATTTTCAATTTATTTCGCATTTTTCCCCAATTTATTTCCCATTTTTTCCCCAATTTATTTCCAATTTTTTCCAATTTTTCTCATATTTTCCCCAATTTATTTCCCATTTTAATCCCATTTTCCCCCAATTTATTTCCCATTTTTTCCCCATTTTTCCCCCAATTTTCCCCCCATTTATTTCCAATTTTTTCCCCATTTTTCCCCATTTTTTCCCCATTTTTCCCCAATTTATTTCCCATTTTTTCCCCCAATTTATTTCCAATTTTTTCCCATTTTTTTCCAATTTTTTACCCTTTTTTCCAGAATTTTTATCCCATTTCCCCCCAATTTATTTCCCATTTTTATCCCATTTTTTTCCCAATTTTTTCCCAATTTTTTCCCCAATTTATTCCCCATTTTTCCTCAATTTTTATCCCATTTCCCCCTATTTTTCCCCAATTTTCCCCATTTTATTTCCCATTTTTATCCCATTTCCCCCAATTTATTTCCAATTTATTTCCCATTTTTATCCCATTTCCCCCAATTTATTTTCAATTTATTTTCTCATATTTTCCCCAATTTATTTCCATTTTTATCCCATTTTCCCCAATTTATTTCCAATCTTCTTCCCATTTTTTCCCCATTTTTTCCTCAATTTTTTCCAATTTTTCTCCAATTTTTCCCCTTTTTTTCCCCAATTTTTATCCCATTTTCCCCCTATTTATTTTCAATTTATTTCCCATTTTTCCCCAATTTATTTCCCTTTTTTTCCCCAATTTTTCCCCCATTTCCCCCAGTTTATTTCCAATTTATTTCCAATTTTTTCCCCATTTTTTTTCCATTTTTTTCCCATTTTTCCCCATTTTCCCCCAATTTTTATCCCATTTCCCATTTTTTCCCCATTTTTCCCCCCAATTTATTTCCCATTTTTATCCCAATTTTTCCCCCATTTTTTCCCCCCATTTACCCCAATTTATTTCCAATTTTTCCCCATTTTTTCCCCAATTTATTTCCAATTTTTCCCCAATTTTTCCCCTATTTTTCCCCATTTTTATCCCATTTTTCCCCATTTTCCCTCACATTCTGGTTTCGTTTCCGTCTCTTCCTCTCCCGGGGATTTTCGGGGCCGGAATTGGAGCAGCGGGGCCGGACCTGCAAAAAATCCCAAAAATTCCGAATTTTCACCCCAAAATTTGGGAATTTGAACAGAAAAAATTGGGAATTTTCACCTCAAAAATTGGGAATTTTAATGTAAAAAAAAAGGGAATTTTTACCAAAAAAAATTGGGAATTTTCACCCCAAAACATTGGGAATTTGAACAGAAAAAATTGGGAATTTTCACCCCAAAAATTCAGAATTTTCACCCCAAAAATTCAGAATTTTCACCTCAAAAATTGGGAATTTTCACCCCAAAAATTGGGAATTTTAATGTAAAAAAAAAGGGAATTTTTACCAAAAAAAATTTGGGAATTTTCACCCCAAAATTTGGGAATTTCCACCCCAAAAATTGGGAATTTTCACCCCAAAAATTGGGAATTTTCACCCCAAAAATTGGGAATTTTCATGTAAAAAAAAGGGAATTTTCACCCCCAAAAATTGGGAATTTTCACCCCAAAACAATGGGAATTTTAATGTAAAAAAAAAGGGAATTTTTACCAAAAAAATTGGGAATTTTCACCCCAAAAATTGGGAATTTTCACCCCAAAAATTGGGAATTTTAATGTAAAAAAAAGGGAATTTTCACCTCAAAAAATTGGGAATATTTAACCCCCAAAAAATGAGAATTTTAATGTAAAAATGGGAATGTTCACCCCAAAATCAGGAATTTCATTCTAAAATTGGGAATTTGCCCAAAATTAGGGAATTGTGACCCAAAAAATTGGGAATTTTCACCAAAATTTGGGAATTTTAACCCCCAAAAAGAGAATTTTAATGTAAAAAATGGGAATTTCAACCCAAAATTTGGGAATTTTTCACTCCAAAAAATTGGGAATTTTCACCCAAAAATCAGGAATTTTTACCAAAAAATTGGGAATTTGAACAAAATTTGGGAATTTTTTCACCCCAAAAAATTGGGAATTTTCACCCCCAAAAATTGAGAATTTTAACGTAAATAATGGGAATTTTCACCCAAAAATCAGGAATTTCATTCTAAAATTGGGAATTTTCCCCCCAAATTTGGAATTTTAAAGCCCAAGAAATGAGAATTTTAATGTAAAAAATGGGAATTTTCACCCAAAAATCAGGAATTTTTACCAAAAAAAATTGGGAATTTTGCCCAAAATTTGGGAATTTTTACCAAAAAAATTGGGAATTTTGCTAAAAATTTAGGAATTTTTACCCAAAAATCAGGAGTTTCATTCTAAAATTGGGAATTTGCCCAAAAATTGGGAATTTTCACCCCAAAATTTGGGAATTTTGACCCCAAAAATTGAGAATTTTCACCCCAAAAATTGGGAATTTTCAGCCCAAAATTTGGGAATTTTAACAGAAAAATGTGGGAATTTTCACCGCGAAAATTGGAAATTTGAACCCTTGAAAATTGGGAACTTTAATGTAAAAAAAATGGGAATTTTGACCAAAAAAAAATTGGGAATTTTTACCCCCAAAAATTGGGAATTTTAATGTAAAAAAAGAGAATTTTTACCAAAAAAAATTGAGAATTTTCACCCCCAAAATTCAGAATTTCAATGTAAAAAAAAGGAAATTTTACCAAAAAAAATTAAGAATTTTCACCCCAAAACATTGGGAATTTTAATGTAAAAAAAAGGGAATTTTAACCGCAAAAATTGGGAATTTTCACCCCAAAAATTGGGAATTTTCATGTAAAAAAAAGGGAATTTTCACCCCCAAAAATTGGGAATTTTAATGTAAAAAAAAGGGAATTTTTACCAAAAAAAATTGGGAATTTTCACCCAAAATTTGGGAATTTCAACCCAAAATTTGGGAATTTTCACCCAAAATTTGGGAATTTCCTCACCTGTCCCGCCCAGCAGGTGGCGCCACCCCCGAGGTTTCCTTGGGGCTCCTTTGGGAATTCCGGGAATTTTGGGAATTTTGGGAATTTGGGGGGTTTGGGGGGATTTGGGGATTTTGGGAATTTTGGGAATTTTGGGGATTTTTGGGAATTTGGGGGCTCCGGGCGTCGGCGCCGCTCTCGTCGGGGTCGCTGGAGGCCGAGCTGGAGAGCGGGGAGCGGCTGCAGGGCTGGAAAAAAACGGAACATTTCAGGAATTTTGGGAATTTTTGGAATTCCAGAGGATTTGGGAATTCTAAATCCCAAAAATTTCTAGGTTTTGGGGGATTTTTTCAAGATTTTTTTGTAATTTTTGGGGATATTTTTGGGATATTTTTGGGAATATTTGGGGAATTTTTTGGAATTTTTGGGGAATTTTTTTGGGATTTTTGGGATTTTTTGGGAAATTTTTTGGGAATTTTTTGGAATTTTGGGGGAATTTTTGGGGAATATTTGAGGAATTTCTGGGGAATTTTTGGGGAATATTTTTTGGAATTTTGGGGGTTTTTTTGGGAATTTTGGGGGGATTTTGGGGGGATTTTGGGGGGATTTTGGGGAATTCTGGGGTTTTTTAGGGGATTTTTTTTTGTGATTATTTTGGGAGAAATTCCAAGATTTTTTCAGGATTTTTTCAGGATTTTTGGGGGAATTCTGAGGTTTTTTTGGGCATTTTTGGGGGGATTTTTTTGGGAGTTTTGGGATTTTTTTTGGGAATTTTTTGGGATTATTTTGGGATTTTTTAGGGATTTCCAGGAATTTATTTTGGGATTTTAAAAAGGATTTTTGGGGGATTTTTTGGTGATTTTTCTGGGGGAATTTTTGGAGGATTTTTCGTGGAGTTTTTTGGGAATTTTGGGAATTTTTGGGGGGAATTTTTTCAGGAATTCCAGGATTTTTTGGGAATATTTGGATTTTCCATCTCTCACCTGGGGCAGCCGTTTCGGGGACTCTTCCCAAAGGGCTCAGGGAGGGAATTTTGGAGAAATTTTTCTGGAATTTTTGAGGAATTTTTTGGGAATTTTTTGGAATTTTTTAAGAATTTTTGGGGAAATTATTTTTAATTTTTTGGGGATTTTTTGGGAATTTTTTGAGGAATTTTTTGGGAATTTTGGTATTTTTGGGGAATTTTTTGGGAATTTTTGGGGAATTTTTGAGGAATTTTTTGGGAATTTTTGGGGAATTTTTGAGGAATCTTTTTTTTTAATTTCTTGGGAATTTTTGGGATATTTTTTGGGAATATTTGGGGAATTTTTGGGGAATTTTTTCAGGATTTTTTCTGGGGAAATTCCAGGATTTTTGTGGAATTTTTTGGGCATTTTTAGGGGGATTTTTTTCAGGAATCCTGGGAATTTTTTGGGATATATTTGGAAATTCCAGGATTTTTTTGGGGCGATTTTTTGCGAATTTTGGGGGGAATTTTTTCAGGAATTCCAGGATTTTTTTGGGAATTTTTGGGGGGGAATTTTGGGATTTTTTGGGGGAATTTTTTCAGGAATTCCAGGATTTTTTAGGAATATTTGGGATTTCCATCTCTCACCTGGGGCAGCCGTTTCGGGGATTCTTTCCCCCCCGGGCGCTTCCCGGGAATCCGGGCCGGGATCGGGATGTGCCAGAGGGGCTCTGGGGAAATTCCGGAATTTTTGGGGAATTTTTGGGAATTCTCCATCACCAGCTCCAAATTTCCCACCGAATTCCCAAATTTCCCACTAAAATCTCGATTTTCCCACCAAATTTCCTTCCCAAATTCCCAATTTCCCACAAAATTCCCAAATTTCCCTCCTCAATTCCCAATTTTCCCTTTAAACTCCCAAATTTTCCCACCAAATTCCCAAATTTCCCACCAAAATCTCAATTTTCCCGCCAGATTTCCCTCCTAAAATCCCAGATTTCCCTCCCCAACTCCCAAAATTCCTCCAAATTCCCAAATTCCCCATAAAATTCCCAATTTTCCCACCAAATTTCCCTCCCCCATTCCCAAATTTCCCATAAAATTCCCAAATTTCCCTCCTGAATTCCCAAATTTTCCCTCCAAATTTCCAAGTTTTTCCCTCCAAATTCCCAAATTTCCCTCCAAATTCCCATTTTTCCCTTCCAATTTTTCCTCCAAATCCTGAATTTCCCTCCCCAATTCCCAAATTTCCTTCTAAATCCCCAATATTTCCCACCAAATTCCAAAATTTCCCTACAAAATCCCCAAATTTTTCCCTCCAAATTCCCAAATTTCCCACCAAATTTCTCTCCCAAATTCCCAATTTCCCACCAAATCCACAATTTTCCCGCCAAATTTCCAATTTTCCCACCAAAAAATCTCAATTTTCCCACCAATTTTCCCTCCTCAATTCCCAGATTTCCCTCAAAATTCCCAATTTTCCCTCCCCATTCCCAAATTTTCCCACCAAAATCTCGATTTTCCTACCAAATTTCTGCCACAGTCCAAACTTTCCAATTCTCCAATTTTTTCCCATTTTTTCCCATTTTTCCCAAATTTCCATCCACATTCCCAAATTTCCTTCCTCTATTCCCAATTTCCTCTGCCAAATTCCCAGATTTCCCACCAAAATCTCAATTTTCCCGCCAAATTTCCCTCCGCAATTCCCAGATTTCCCACCCCATTCCCAAATTTCCATCCAGATTCCCAAATTTCTCTCCCCCATTCCCAAATTTCCCACTAAAATCTCAATTTTCCCACCAAATTTCCCTCCAAATTCCCAAAATTTCCCACCCCCATTCCCAAATTTCCCCCTAAATTCCCAGATTTTCCTTCCAAATTCCCAAATTTCCCCCAAATTCCCAATTTTTTACCCGTTTTGCTCCTCTCGGTTCCTCCCTCTCCTCCGGCGGCTTCGGAGCGGCCAAAATTCCCAGAATTCCCGGAATTCCCGGAATTTCCTGGATGTGGCTCCGCCCCCCGCTGCGACCTGCGGGGAAAATCCCAAATTTTCATTTTTTTCCCTCCATTTTTTCCACATTTTTCCCAATTTTCCCCCCAATTTTTCCCCCAAATTTTTCCAATTTTTTCCCATTTTTCCCCCCAATTTTTTCCCTATTTCTTTCTTATTTTTTCCCCAAATTTTTCCAATTTTTTCTCAATTTTCCCCAGCTTTCCCATCAATATTTTTCCATTTTTTCCCAATTTTTCCCCCCCAATTTTTTCCCAATTTTCCCCCATTTTTTTCCCATTTTTCCCAATTTTCCCCCCAAGTTTTTTGCAATTTTTTACCAGTTTCTCCCCCAAAATTTTTCCTTTTTTTTCCCAATTTTTCCCAATTTCCCCCAATTTTCCGCCCAAATTTTTCCAAATTTTTTCCCCCCAAATTTTTCCCTTTTTTTCCCATTTTTCCGAATTTTCCCCCCATTTTTCCCCAAATTTTTCCAATTTTTCCCCCAAAATTTTTCAATTTTTTCCCAATTTTTTCCCCAAATTTTTCCAAATTTTCCCAATTTTCCCCCAATTTTTTCCCAATTTCTCCCCAACTTTTCTCTCAAAATTTTTCCAATTTTTTCCCCATTTCCCCCAATTTTCCCCCCAATTTTTTCCCCAAAATTTTCCCAATTTTTCCCCATTTTTTCCCAATTTTCCCCCAAAATTTTCCCATTTTTTCCCATTTTTCCCCAATTTCCCCCAACCTTTCCCCCAAATTTTTCCCAATTTTTCCCCCCAATTTTTTACCCTTTTCCCCCAAAATTTTTCAATTTTTTACCAATTTTCCCCCCAAAATTTTTTCCCAATTTTTTCCCAATTTTCCCCCCAAAATTTTTCCCAATTTTTTCCCCCAAATTTTCCCATTTTTTCCCAATTTCTCCCCAATTTTTTTCCCAATTTTCCCCCAAATTTTTTCCCATTTTTTTCACATTTTTTCCCAATTTTTTCCCAATTTTCCCCCCAATTTTTTTCCCATTTTTTCCCAATTTTTTCCCAATTTTCCCCCAAAATTTTTCCCAATTTCTCCCGATTTTCCTCCCAATTTTTTCCCGATTTTTTCCCATTTTTTCCCAAATTTTCCCCATTTTTCCCATTTTTTCCCAATTTTTCCCCCCAAATTTTTCCAATTTTCCCCTAATTTTTCCCCCATTTTTCCCACTTTTTCCCCCAATTTTTTCCCAATTTTTCCCAATTTCCCCCCAAATTTTTTGCAATTTTTTACCAATTTCTCCCCCAAAATTTTTCCAATTTTTCCCCCAAATTTTTCCAATTTTTTTCCCAATTTTCCTCCCATTTTGTCCCCAATTTCCCCCCGCAATTTCTCCCCCAATTTTTCCCAATTTTTACCAATTTACCCCCAACTTTTCACCCAAATTTTTCCCATTTTTTCCCATTTTTCCCCCCAATTTTTTCCCGATTTTTTCCCAATTTCTCCCCAATTTTTTTCCCAATTTTCTCCCCAATTTTTCCCAATTTCCCCCCAATTTTTTTCCATATTTTCCCATTTTTTCCCATTTCCCATCCCCACCTGGCGCTGCCGGGGGCAGAGAAGCTTCCGGAAGGTTGGCGGAAAGCGGAGCCGGAATGGGGAGACTCCGGGAAACTCAGGGGCCTGAAATGGGGAAAATTGGGAAAAATTTGGAAAATTAGGGGGAAAAATGGGAAAAATTTAAAAATATTGAGGAAATTTGGGTTAAAAATGGGGAAAAATTTGGGAAAATTTGGGAAAAAAAAGGAAAAAAAAATGGGGAAAAATGGGAAAAATTTGGGAAAAAAATTGAAGAAAATTGGGGGGAAATGGGAAAAATTTGGACTAGAAGGGGGAAAAATTTGGGAAAAATTAAAAAATATTTGGGAAATTTGGGTTAAAAATGGGAAAAATTTGGGAAAAAATTGAAAAAAAAAGGGTAATTGGGAAAAATTGGGAAAAATTGAAAAAATTTGGAAAATTAGGGGGAAAAATGGGGAAAAATTTGGGAAAAATTTTAAAATATTTGGGAAATTTGGGTTAAAAATGGGAAAAAATTGGGAAAAATTGAAAAAAAAATTGGAAAATTAGGGGGAAAAATGGGGAAAAATTTGGGAAAATTTGGGAAAAAAATTGAAGAAAATTGGGGGCAAATGGGAAAAATGGGGAAAAATTTGGGAAATAAAATTGGAATTTGGGTAAATAAATTGTTAAAAAAAGTAATTGGATGGAATGAAAATATTAGGGTTAAAAATAGGAAAAATTTGGGAAAAAATTAAAAAAAAGGGATGGTTAATTGGGAAAAATTGGGAAAAATTAATTGAAAAATTTGGAAAATTAGGGGAAAAATGGGAAAATTTGGGAAAAATTTAAAATATTTGGGAAATTTGGGTTTAAAATGGGAAAATTGGGGAAAAAATGGGAATATTAGGGGGAAAATGGGAAAATTTGGACTGAAGGGGAAAAAATGGGGAAAATGATTTGGGAAAATTTAAAAAATTTGGAAATTTGGGTGAAAATGGGAAATAATTTGGGGAAATATTGAAATTTAAAACTGAGAAATTAGGGGGAAAATTGGGAAATTTGGGATGGAAGGGGAAAAATTTGGGGATAATTGGGAAAATTGGGAAATTTTGTTTTGGGAATTTTGGGGAAATTCTGGGAATTTGAGGAGTTGAGAATTTGGGGAATTTTGGGAGGGAATTTTGGGGGAGATTTTTTGAGGGAATTTTGAAGAACATTAAGAAATTTGGGGAAAAATTTTGGGAGAATTTTGGGGAAAATTTTAGGGAGGAATTTGGAAATTTGGGGCAAATTCTGGGAATTTTGGGTGGAATTTTAGGTGGATTTTGGGAAAAATTTTGGGAAAAATTTTAGGGGATTTTTTGGGGTGTTGGGGGAAAAATTCTGGGAATTTTGGGGGGAATTTGGGGGGAAAATTCTGAAATTTTGAAGGGAATTTTCGAACATTTGGGGGGAAATTTTGGTGGAATTTTGGGGGAATTTTCAGGAATTTGGGAGGAGATTTTTTGAGGGAATTTTGAAAAACATTTAAGAAACTTGGGGGAAAATTTTGGGAGAATTTTGGGGAAAATTGTCGGGGGGAATTTTGGAAATTTTGGGGCAAATTCTGGGAATTTTGGGTGGAATTTTAGGTGGATTTTGGGGGGGATTTTGGGGGGAATTTTGGGGAAAATTTTGCGGAAAATTTTAGGGAATTTTTTGGAGTGTTAGTGGAAAAATTCTGGGAATTTTGGGGGGAATTTGGGGGAAAAATTCTGAAATTTTGAAGGGAATTTTCGAACATTTGGGGGAAATTTTGGGGAAATTTTGGGGAATTTTTGGGGATTTTTGGGGAAATTTTGGGGAATTTTCAGGAATTTTGGGGATTTTCCGTCACCTTTTCCCCGGCCCCGTCGGTGTCTCCCTGGCAGGGCCGGTGCCCATCGGTGCCAACCCCGGCTGTGCCCGTTTGGTGCCCCCACGGTGCCAGGAGGGGGCGCTGCGGAACCCGGCCCGGAACGGCCCCGGCAGCGGCTCCGGATCCGCCTTGGGCTCCAGTGCCAGCGACTCCGACCAACCCCTGCGGGCACAGAGGGCACAGCTGGCACCCGGATGGCACCAGGATGGCACTGGTGGCACCAGGATGGCACCAGGATGGCACCAGGGGGACATGGGGACAAAGGGACAAGGGGATGTGGCACTGGGGTGGCACCGGATCCGCCTTGGGCTCCAGTGCCAGCGACTCCGACCAACCCCTGTGGGCACAGATGACACCCAGATGGCACCAGGATGGCACCAGGATGGCACCAGGATGGCACTGGTGGCACCAGGGGGACAAAGGGACATAGGGATGTGGCACTGGTGGCACTGGGGTGGCACTGGGATGGCACCGGATCCGCCTTGGGCTCCAGTGCCAGCGACTCTGACCAACCCCTGCGGGCACAGCTGGCACCCAGATGGCACCAGGATGGCACCAGGGGACAAAGGGACATGGGGATGTGGCACTGGGTTGGCACCGGATCCGCCTTGGGCTCCGCTGCCAGGGACTTGAACCAACCCCTGTGGGCACAGATGGCACAGCTGGCACCCCGATGGCACCAGGATGGCACTGGTGGCACCAGGGGGACAAAGGGACAGGGGGATGTGGCACTGGGGTGGCACCAGAGTGGGTCCAGATCCACCTTGGGCTCCAGTGCCAGCGACTCCGACCAACCCCTGCAGGCACAGATGGCACAGCTGGCACCCAGATGGCACTGGTGGCACCAGGGGGACAAAGGGGACATAGGGATGTGGCACTGGGGTGGCACTGGGATGGCACCGGATCCGCCTTGGGCTCCAGTGCCAGCGACTCCGACCAACCCCTGCGGGCACAGAGGGCACAGCTGGCACCCAGATGGCACCAGGATGGCACCAGGATGGCACCAGGGGACAAAGGGACAGGGGGATGTGGCACTGGGGTGGCACCGGATCCGCCTTGGGCTCCAGTGCCAGCGACTCCGACCAACCCCTGTGGGCACAGAGGGCACAGCTGGCACCAGGATGGCACCAGGATGGCACCAGGATGGCACCAGGATGGCACCAGGATGGCACCAGGGGGACAAAGGGACAAGGGGATGTGGCACTGGGATGGCACTGGGATGGCACCGGATCCGCCTTGGGCTCCAGTGCCAGCGACTCCGACCAACCCCTGTGGGCACAGAGGGCACAGCTGGCACCCGGATGGCACCAGGGGGACATGGGGACACGGGGATGTGGCACTGGGATGGCACCACTGCAACAGAGGAAAGGTGGCACCCATGCCATTGATGGGACTTGGCAAAGGTGGCACTGGTGGTATCCAAGACACTCAGATGGCACCAATGGCACCAAGATGGCACCAATGGCATCCATGACATCCAAATGCCACCAATGGCACCCGAGATACCCCAATGGCACCAATGGCACCAAGATGGCACCAATGGCATCCATGGAACCCAAGTGCCACCAATGGTGCTCCCAACAACCCAATGGCACCAATGGCACTCAGATGCCACCAATGGCACCAAGATGGCAAAAATGGCATCCATGACATCCAGATGGCACCAATGGCACTCACAACATCTCAGTGGCACCAATGGCACCCAAGACACTCAGATGGAACCAATGGTACCAAGATGGCACCAATGGCATCCATGACATCCAAATGCCACCAATGGCACCCGGGATAACCCAATGGCACCAAGATGGCACCAATGGCACCCACAACAACCCAATGGTGCCAATGGCACCCAAGACCTTCAGATGTCACCAGTGGCACCAAGATGGCACCAATGGCACCCACAACATCTCAATGACTCCAATGGCACCCGAGATAACCCAATGGCACCAAGATGGCGCCAATGACCTCCATGGCACCCAAGTGCCACCAAGGACACCAAGATGCCACCAATGACACCCGAGATAACCCAATGGCACCAATGGCACTCAAAACCTTCAGATGGAACCAATGGCACAAAGATGGCGCCAATGACCTCCAAGACACCCAAGTGCCACCAATGGCACCCACAACAACCCAATGGCACCAATGGCACCCAAGACCTTCAGGTGTCACCAATGGCACCAAGATGGCACCAATGGCATCCAAGACACCCAAATGCCACCAATGGCACCCAAAACATCTCAATGGTGCCAATGTCATCCAAGACTTTCAGGTGGCACCAATGACACCCAAGACAATGAGATGTCACCAATGGCACTAAGATGCCACCAATGGGCCCAAACAACCCCAAGGGCACCAATGGCACCCAAGACCTTCAGGGGGTCACCAATGGCACCAAGAGCACAACCCAATGGCACCAATGGCACCCAAGACACCAGATGGCACCAATGGCACCAAGATGGCACCAATGGCATCCATGACATCCAAGTGCCACCAGTGGCACTGACAACATCCCAATGGGACCAATGGCACCAAGATGACACCAATGGCATCCAAGACACCAAGATGGCACCAATGTCATCAATGGCACCAAGATGGCTCCAATGGCACTCACAACAACCCAATGGCACCAATGGCACCAAGACTCAGATGCACCAATGGCACAAGATGGCGCCAATGACCTCCAGCACCAAGTGCCACCAATGGACATCAAGACACCAAAAATGGCACCAATGGCACCCAAGACCTTCAGATGTCACCAATGGCACCAAGATGGCACCAATGTCTTCCATGACACCAAGATGGCACCAACATCACCCACCTCACCAACCCCACCACTCCTGGGCGTGCCATCCTCGTGGCGGCACGATGCTGCGTGACGGTGACGAGTGCGCAGGAGTCGATCATCTGCTCGTGGCTCAGCGCCACGGCCGCCACTTGCACACCCAGCAGGCGCTGCCGCGCGCAGCCCGGCCTGCCAGGCGAGCCGCGGCGGCACGGATGGCACCCAGGGGACAGGGCCGCAGGTGCACCAATGGCATCGATGGCACCAGATGGCACCAATGGCACCCAAGACACTCAGATGCACCAATGGCACCAAGATGGCCACCAATGGCACTCCAGACACCAAGGGCACCAATGGCACCCAATGACTCAAGATGGCCCAATGGACACCAAATGGCACAATGCAGACCATTCAGATGGCACCAATGGCACCCATGACACCAAGATGGCACCAATGGCACTCAACAACCCAATGGCACCAATGGCACCCATGACACTCAGATGACACCAATGGCCTCCAAACTCTCAATGGCAATGGCACATGACATCCAGATGCACCAGTGGCACCAAGACATCTCAGATGGACCAATGGCACACATGACACCAATGGACCAAGACACCAATGGCACCAGTACACCAAGATGGCACCAATGGCACTACAAACCAGATGGCGACCAATGGCACCCAGACACAGATGGCCCAATGGACCCAAGATCACCAATGCACCAATGGCACTCAAGACATCCAATGGCACCAATGACAACCCAAGACCAATGAATCACCAATGGCACCAAGATGCCACCAATGACTTCCATGACACCCAGATGGCACCAACATCACCCAACCCCCACCAACCTCCTGGGCGTGCCATCCTCGTGGGGCGGCACGATGCTGACGGTGACGGTGACCGAGGTGCGCAGGAGGTCGATCATCTGCTCGTGGCTCAGCGCCACGGCCGCCACCTTGCACACCTCGAGGAGGCGGCTGCCGCGCCGCAGCCCGGCCTGCCAGGCGAAGCCGCGGCGGCACCGGGATGGCACCCAGGGGGACAGGGGCCAGCAGGTGGCACCAATGGCATCGATGGCACCCAGATGGCACCAATGGCACCCAAGACACTCAGATGCCACCAATGGCTCCAAGATGGCACCAATGGCACTCAAGACATCTCAATGGCACCAATGGCACCCATGACACCAAGATGGCTCCAATGGCACCCACAACAACCCAATGGCACCAATGGCACCCAAGACCTTCAGATGTCACCAATGGCACCAAGATGGCACCAATGGCACCCAAGACATCTCAATGGCACCAATGGCACCAAGATGGCACCAATGGCATCAGTGGCGCCCAGATGACACCAATGGCACTCAAGACATCTCAATGGCACCAATGGCACCCATGGCACCCTGATGACATCAGTGGCACTCAAGACATCTCAGTGGTACCAATGGCAATCAGATGGCACCAATGGCACCCACAACAACCCAATGGCACCAGTGACACCAAGATGGCACCAATGTCCTCCATGACACCAAGATGGCGCCAATGGCACCCGAGACAACCCAATGGCACCAATGGCACCCAAGACCTTCAGATGTCACCAATGGCACCAAGATGGCTCCAATGGCACCCACAACAACCCAATGGCACCAATGCAACCCAAGACACTCAGATGCCAACAATGACACACATGACACCCAGATGGCACCAACATCACCCAACCCTCACCAACCCCCACCAACCTCCTGGGCGTGCCATCCTCGTGGGGCGGCACGATGCTGACGGTGACGGTGACCGAGGTGCGCAGGAGGTCGATCATCTGCTCGTGGCTCAGCGCCACGGCCGCCACCTTGCACACCTCCAGCAGGCGGCTGCCGCGCCGCAGCCCGGCCTGCCAGGCGAAGCCGCGGCGGCACCGGGATGGCACCCAGGGGGACAGGGGCCAGCAGGTGGCACCCATGGCATCGATGGCATCAGTGGCACCAATGGCGTCAATGGCACCAAGATGGCACCAATGGCACCCAAGACACTCAGATGCCACCAATGGCTCCAAGATGGCACCAATGGCACCCATGACACTCAGATGCCACCAATGGCACCAAGATGGCACCAATGGCACCCAAGACACTCAGATGCCACCAATGGCTCCAAGATGGCACCAATGGCACTCAAGACACCTCAATGGCACCAATGGCACCCATGACACCAAGATGGCTCCAATGGCACCAAGATGGCACCAATGTCCTCCATGACACCAAGATGGCGCCAATGGCACCCACAACAACCCAATGGCACCAATGGCACCCAAGACACTCAGATGCCACCAATGGCTCCAAGATGGCACCAATGGCACCCAGATGGCACCAATGGCACCAATGACACCCATGACACCAAGATGGCACCAAAGGCATTCATGGCACCCAAGTGCCACCAATGGTGCTCCCAACAACCCAATGGCAACAATGGCACCAAGATGGCACCAATGTCATCCATGACATCCAAGTGCCATCAATGACACCAACATGGCACCAATGGCACCCAAGACCTTCAGATGTCACCAATGGCACCAAGATGGCACCAATGGCATCCATGACATCCAAGTGCCACCAATGGCACCCAAGACACCAAGATGGCACCAATGGCACTCAAAACATCTCAATGGCACCAAGATGGCACCAATGGCACCCAAGACACCCAAATGCCACCAATGGCACCCGAGATAACCCAATGGCACCAATGGCACTCAAGACCTTCAGATGTCACCAATGGCTCCAAGATGCCACCAATGGCACCACGATGGCTCCAATGTCCTCCATGACACCCAGATGGCACCAACAGCACCAAACCCACCCCGAGCACCCGAACCCCACCAACCTCCTGGGCGTGCCATCCTCGTGGGGCGGCACGATGCTGACGGTGACGGTGACCGAGGTGCGCAGGAGGTCGATCATCTGCTCGTGGCTCAGCGCCACGGCCGCCACCTTGCACACCTCGAGGAGGCGGCTGCCGCGCCGCAGCCCGGCCTGCCAGGCGAATCCGTACTCCTCCACCTCGGCCACGCTGCCGTCGGGGTGCACGTGGAAGCCCAGCTGGCCCAGCCCGTTGCGCCGCAGGGTCATGTCCACCGTGGCGCAGCCCGGCGTGGTCATCTGGCCAGAAATGGAGGCGTCGTTAGGGTGAGAAAAATCAAAATTTGAAGTTTTGGGTGAAAATTATGGGATTTTTTGGGGGTGTTTTATTTCCATTTCCACCAATGTTTTGCCAATTTTTTCCCCCCAAATTTCCCCATTTCCATTTCCCCCCAATTCCCCCCGTTTCCCTCCAAATTTTTTCCAATTTTTTCCCATTTTTCCCCCAATTTTTTTCCAATTTTTTCCCATTTTTCCCCCCCATTTCCCTCCAATTTTTTTCCATTTTTTTCCCATTTTCCCCCATTTCCCTTCTAATTTCTCCCCATTTTCCCCCCATTTCCCCCCAATTTTCCCTCCAAATTTTTTCCCATTTTTCCCCATTTTTCCCCCATTTCCCCCCAAATTTCTCCATTTCCATTTCCCTGCAATCCCCCAGTTTTCCCCCGATTTCCCTCCAAATTTTTTCCAATTTTTTCCCATTTTTCCCCCATTTCCATTTCCCCCATTTCCCCATTTTCTTCCCCCATTTTCCCCCCACTTCCTCCAAATTTTTTCCCATTTTTCCCCCATTTCCATTTCCACCCAATTTTCTCCAAACATTTTCCCCATTTCCCCCATTTTTTTCCTCCCCATTTCCCTCCAAATTTTTTCCAATTTTTTCCCATTTTTCCCCCATTTCCCTTCCAATTTTCCCCCATTTTCCCCCAATCCCCCCAATTTTTCCCCCATTTCCCTCCAAATTTTTTCCAATTTTTCCCCCAATTTTTTTCCAATTTTTTCCCATTTTTCCCCCATTTCCCCCCATTTCCCTTCCAATTTTCCCTTCCAAATTTCCCCAAATTTTCCCCCCATTTCCCTCCAAATTTTCCTCCCTTTTCTCCCATTTTTTCCCCATTTTCTTCCTCCAGTTTCCCCCATTTCCCTTTCAATTTTCTCTTCCAATTTTCCCTCCAAATTTTTTCCATTTTTCCCCCTTTCCATTTCCACCAATTTTTTTCCCATTTCCCCCAATTTTCTCCCAATCTCCCCAATATTTTCTCCATTTCCCCATAATTTTCCCCCAACATTTCCCCAATTTTCCTCCCTTTTCTCCCATTTTTTCCCCAGTTTTCCCCATTTTCTTCCCCCACTTTCCCCATTTCCCCCCCCATTTCCCTCCAATTTTCTCCCTTGTTTTTTTCCCATTTCCCTCATTTTTCCCCAATTTTTTTCCAATATTCCCCATTTCCATTTCCCCCATTTTCCCCCCACTTCCCTCCAATTTTCCCCTTGTTTTTCTCCCATTTCCCCCATTTCCCTCCAAATTTTTTCCAATTTTTTCCCCAAACATTTTTCCCATTTCCCCCAATTTTTTTCCCCAAACATTTTTCCCATTTCCCCCCATTTTTTTCCCAATTTCCCCCATTCCCCCCTCACCTTGAGCCTCTGCACGATCTCCTTGATCTCCTCGGCCGCTCCATCGGCTCCTTCCTCCGCTCCCGCCGTCGATCCCGACATTCCCGATCCCGCCATTCCTGCTCCCGACATTCCCACCATTCCCGATATTCCCAATCCCGCCATTCCCGCCCTGACGCTCACCAAATCCCCCCTGCCATGATAAATCCTCAACGCCGCCCCCTCCGCGCTCCACCCGATCACATCCCCGGTGAAACAATGAAACACAACCTCCTTGGCCACCAAATCCACCAAAACCACCAAATCCTTGGAAATTCCCAACACGCACGGCACCTCCTCACCGCCCCGGCCAAAATCCAACGCCCAAACCCGCCAAGAAACGGCGCCGGCGCTCTCCAGCTCCGCCCAAGGCCGCGCTTTGGATTTCTCCTTTTTCTTGGAGGCCAAGGAGATGAGGTTGAACTTGGCCAAGGCCGTGTCCAAGGGCGTGTTGGTGACGTAGTTTTCCGCCAAATCCCGCAGGTACTCGTGGCGCGTCCGCGTGGCCATGGCGCGGAATTTGCGGGATTTGTGGGCGGCGTTCTCGCCGTTGATGGCTTTGGCCAAGAGGAAGGAGCGGAAGAGGTCGGAGCGGCGGAAGGTGAGGCCGGAAGGGGGGAGAGGGGGCCCGAAAGGGGGGACGTCCTTGGAGCGCGTGACGGCGACGCTTTTTGGGGAGAAAAAAAATGAGATTTTTAGAAATTTTTTGGAGAATTTTTGGGGAATTTTTGGGGAATTTTTGGGGATTTTTTGGGGAATTTTGGGGATTTTTTGGGAATTTTTTGGGATTTTTTACGAATTTTTGGGGGAATTTTTGCTGATTTTTATGAATTTTTTGGGGATTTTTTGGGGATTTTTTGCAAATTTTTTGGGGATTTTTTGGGAATTTTTTGGGATTTTTTACAAATTTTTGGGGGAATTTTTGCTGATTTTTACGAATTTTTTGGGAATTTTTGGGATTTTTTGGGAATTTTGGGGAATTTTTATAAATTTTTTGCAAATTTTTGGGGGGTTTTTTGGGGAATTTTGGGGGATTTTTTGCTGATTTTTACGAATTTTTTGGGGGATTTTTTGGGGAATTTTTGCTGATTTTTACGAATTTTTTGAGGGATTTTTTGGGGATTTTTTCCTGATTTTTACGAATTTTTTGGGAAATTTTTTGGGATTTTTTTGGGGATTTTTATAAATTTTTTGGGGATTTTTGGGGGAATTTTTGCTGATTTTTACGAATTTTTGGGGGATTTTTTGGGGGAATTTTTGGGGGATTTTTTGCTGATTTTTACGAATTTTTTGGGGATTTTTTGGGGAATTTTGGGGGATTTTTTGCTGATTTTTATGAATTTTTTTGGGGAATTTTTGGGGATTTTTTTGGGGAATTTTGGGGGATTTTTGGGGAATTTTGGGGATTTTTTGGGGAATTTTTGGGGATTTTTTGGGGAATTTTTGCTGATTTTTATGAATTTTTTGGGGGAATTTTTGGGGAATTTTGGGGGATTTTTTGCTGATTTTTATGAGGTTTTTGGGGGGAATTTTTGCTGATTTTTACGAATTTTTTGGGGGAATTTTTGCTGATTTTTACGAATTTTTTAGGGAATTTTTTGGGGATTTTTTGGGGATTTTTATAAATTTTTTGGGGAATTTTTGGGGAATTTTGGGGGAATTTTTGCTGATTTTTACAAATTTTTTGGGGAATTTTTGGGGAATTTTTGGGGAATTTTTACGAATTTTTTTGGGAATTTTTTGGGGAATTTTTGGAGAATTTTTGCAAATTTTTGGGGGATTTTTTGGGAATTTTGGGGAATTTTTTGGGGAATTTTTGGGGAATTTTTGGGGAATTTTTGCTGATTTTTACGAATTTTTGGGGAATTTTTGGGGATTTTTTGCTGATTTTTACGAATTTTTGGGGGATTTTTGGGAATTTTTGGGGGATTTTTGCTGATTTTTACGAATTTTTTTGGGAATTTTTTGGGGATTTTTTATAAATTTTTTGCAAATTTTTGGGGGATTTTTTTGGGAATTTTTGGGGGAATTTTTGCTGATTTTTACGAATTTTTTGGGGAATTTTTGGGGATTTTTGGGGATTTTTTGCTGATTTTTACGAATTTTTTGGGGAATTTTTTGGGGATTTTTGGGGGATTTTTATAAATTTTTTGGGGAATTTTTTGGGAATTTTTTTGGAATTTTTGGGAATTTTTGGGGGGATTTTTGGGAATTTTTGGCAAATTTTGGAAAATTTTTACTCAATTTTATAAATTTTTTGTGGATTTTTTGGGATTCCCAGCTCCCAGGGGGCCGAAGGGGGAGACGTCCTTGGACATTGGTTTGAGGGGAAAAAAAGGGATTTTAGGAAATTTTTGGGGAATTTTGGGGAATTTTTGCTGATTTTTACGAATTTTTTGGGGAATTTTGGGGGATTTTTTGCTGATTTTTTGGGGAAATTTTTCAGGGATTTTTGGGAATTTTTATAATTTTTTTGCAAAATTTTGGGGAACTTCTTAAAAACCCTTGGGAACTTTCAGACCGTTCGGATCATTTTTCCGCAAATCTTCGCGAATTTTCGCGTATTTTCGCCATTTTTTTTCCGATTTTTCCCATTTTTTTTTTAAACTTTCAACCAAATTCCGTGGAATTTTCAGGAATTCCTCCCGGATCCGGGTCCCACCTGTAGGAGACGCTGTCGGAGCAGGGCTGGTGGGCGCGCACGATGATGAAGACGTGCTGGAAGTGCGAGCGGATGTTCTGCGGCGTGAAGGGCAGCGCGCCCGGCTCCTGGAAGATGATGGTGACGATGTCGTTGCCGATGTGGCGCTTCCGGAGCAGCTGGAAAAGGAAAAATTTTTGGGAATTTCGATGGGAATGGGTGGGATGAAGATTTGGGGTGGTTTTGAGGGAGTTTTGGGGTTGTTTGGGTCTTTTGGGGGGTTTTGGTTTTTGGGGTTGGTCAACAAAAGTTTGGGATCTTCCAATTTTTGGGATCTTCCAAATCTTGGAACCAACCAAGCTTTGGGATCCTCCAACTCTTGGATCTCCCAACCAACCCTTGGGATCATCCAATCTTTGGGATTCTCCCAAGTCTTGGGATCAACCAAGCAACTCTTGGGATCATCCAACTCTTGGATTTTCCAACTCTTGGAATTCTTCAACCCTTGGATCCTTCAACCAACCTTTGAGTTCATTCAATCCTTGGGATTCTCCAACTCTTGGACCTCCCAACCAACCCTTGAGATCATCCAATCTTTGGGATCTTCCAAATCTTGGAATCAACCAAGCTTTGGGATCCTCCAACTCTTGGATTTCCCAACCAACCACTGGGATCATCCAATCTTTGGGATCTTCCAAATCTTGGAATCCCTCAACCCTTGGGATTCTCCAACCAACCTTTGAGTTCATTCAAGCTTTGGGATCCTCCAACTCTTGGATCTCCCAACCAACCACTGGGATCATCCAATTTTTGGGATCTCCCAAATCTTGGAATCCTTCAACCCTTGGGATCCCTCAACCAACCTTTGGGATCCTCCAAATGTTGGGATCATCCAAGTCTTGGAACCACCCAACCCTTGAGATCTTTCAGCTCTTGAATCTCCCAACCAACCCTTGGGATCATCCAATTTTTGGGATCTTCCAAATCTTGGAACCAACCAAGCTTTGGGATTCTCCAACTCTTGGATCTCCCAACCAACCCTTGGGATCATCCAATTTTTGGGATCTTCCAAATCTTGGAATCAACCAAGCTTTGGGGCCACCAAACCCTTGAGATCTCCAACTCTTGAGATCATCCAATCTTTGGGATCTTCCAAATCTTGGAACCAACCAACCCTTGAGATCTTTCAACTCTGGGATCTCCCAACCAACCCTTGGGATCCTCCAAATCTTGGAACCACCCAACTCTTGGATGTCCCAACCAACGCTTGGGATTCTCCAAATTTTGGGACCACCCAACCCTTGAGATCCTCCAACTTTTGGAATCTCCCAGCTCTTGGGATCCTTCAACCCTTGAGTTCCCCCAACTCCTGGGACCACCCAACCCTTGGGATCCTCCAACTCTTGGATCTCTCAACCAATTCTTGGGATCATCCAACTTCTGGGATCATCCAATTCTTGAGATCTTCCAACTCTTGGAATCCTTCAACCCTTGGGATCCTCCAACTCTTGGAACCACCCAACCCTTGGGATCCTCCAACTCTTGGATCTCCCAGCCAACCCTTGAGATCCTCCAACTTTTGGGATCCTCCAACTTTTGGAATCTCCCAGCTCTTGGAATCCTTCAACCCTTGAGTTCCCCCAACTCCTGGGACCACCCAACCCTTGGGATCCTCCAACTTTTGGAATCCTCCAACTCT
Source organism: Zonotrichia leucophrys gambelii (assembly GCF_028769735.1). Lineage (NCBI taxonomy): Eukaryota > Metazoa > Chordata > Aves > Passeriformes > Passerellidae > Zonotrichia > Zonotrichia leucophrys. Next base: position 28,604 of record NW_026992747.1, read on the forward strand.
TGAGATCATCCAATCTTTGGGATCGTCCAACTTCTGGGACCACCCAACCCTTGGAATTCTCCAACTCTTGGATCTCCCAACCAACCCTTGGGATCATCCAAATCTTGGGATCAACCAATCCTTGGGATCATCCAACTTCTGGGACCACCCAACCCTTGGGATCTCCCAGCTCTTGGGATCCTTCAACCCTCAGGATCAACAAATCCTTGGGATCTTCCAACCAACTCTTGGAATCCTTCAACCCTTGGGATCCCCCAACTCTTGGATCTCCCAGCCAACCCTTGGGATCCTCCAATTTCTGGGACCACCCAACCCTTGAGATCCTTCAACCAACTCTTGGAATCCTTCAACCCTTGGGATCTCCCAGCTCTTGGGATCTCCCAACTTTTGGAATCCTCCAACCCTTGAGATCAACCAATCCTTGGGATTCTCCAACTCTTGGATCTCCCAACCAACCTCTGGGATCCTCCAACTTCTGGGACCACCCAACCCTTGGGATCCTTCAACTTCTGGGACCACCCAACCCTTGGGATCCTTCAACTCTTGGATCTCCCAACCAACCCTTGGGATCCTCCAACTCTTGGAACCACCCAACCCTTGGAATTCTCAAACTCTTGGATCTCCCACCCAACTCTTGGGATCCTCCAAATTTTGGGACCCTCCAAATCTTGGAACCACCCAACTCTTGGATGTCCCAGCCAACGCTTGGGATCCTCCAAATTCTGGGACCATCCAACCCTTGGGATCCTTCAACCTTTGGGATCCTCCAGTTCTTGGGATCCTTCAACCCTTGGGATCCTCCAACTCTTGGGATCTCCCAACTCTTGGAATCCTTCAACCTTTGGGATCAACCAATCCTTGATATCATCCAACTCTTGGGATCCCCCAACTCTTGGAACAACCCAACCCTTGGGAATCTCCAGCTCTTGGATCTCCCAACCAACCACTGGGATCATCCAAATCTTGGGATCAACCAACCCTTGAGATCATCCAATCTTTGGAATCTCCCAGCTTTTGGAATCCTTCAACCCTTGGGACCACCCAACCCTTGGGATCTCCCAACTTTTGGGACCATCCAAACCCTTGGAATGTCCCAAATCTTGAAATCCTTCAACCCTTGGGATCACCCAACTTTTGGAATCCTCCAACTCTTGAGATCATCCAATCTTTGGGATCGTCCAACTTCTGGGACCACCCAACCCTTGGAATTCTCCAACTCTTGGATCTCCCAACCAACCCTTGGGATCATCCAACCCTTGGGATCATCCAACTTCTGGGACCACCCAACCCTTGGGATTCTCCAACTCTTGGATCTCCCAACCAACCACTGGGATCATCCAATCTTTGGGATTCTCCAGTTCTTGGGACCATCCAACCCTTGAGATCTCCAACTCTTGGAATCCTTCAAACCTTGAGTTCCCCCAACTCCTGGGACCACCCAACCCTTGGGATTCTCCAACTCTTGGATGTCCCAACCAACCCAACCCTTGGGATCCTCCAACTTTTGGAATCTCCCAGCTCTTGGAATCCTTCAAACCTTGAGTTCCCCCAACTCCTGGGACCACCCAACCCTTGGGATCTCCCAACTTTTGGGATCCTCCAACTCTTGAGATCATCCAATCTTTGGGATCTCCCAACTCTTGGGATCCTTCAACCCTTGGATCCCTCAACCAACCTTTGGGATCATCCAACTCTTGGAACCACCCAACCCTTGAGATCTTTCAACTCTTGGATCTCCCAACCAACCCTTGGGATCCTCCAAATCTTGGAACCACCCAACTCTTGGATGTCCCAACCAACGCTTGGGATTCTCCAAATTTTGGGACCATCCAACCCTTGGGATCACCCAACCCTTGGGATCTCCCAACTTTTGGAATCCTTCAGCCCTTGGGATCAACCAATCCTTGGGATCTCCCAACCCTTGGAATTCTCCAAAGTTTGGGACCATCCAACCCTTGGGATCCTCCAACTTTTGGAATCTCCCAGCTCTTGGAATCCTTCAACCCTTGAGATCCCCCAACCCTTGGGATCCTTCAACCTTTGGGATCTCCCAACCCTTGGGATCCTTCAACCCTTGGGATCCTCCAACTTTTGGAATCCTCCAACTTTTGGGATCTCCCAACTCTTGGAATCCTTCAACCCTTGAGATCCCCCAACCCTTGGGATCTCCCAACCCTTGGGATCCTCCAACTTCTGGGACCACCCAACTCTTGGGATCCTTCAACCTTTGGGATCCTTCAGCCTTTGGGATCCTCCAACTCTTGGGATCCTTCAACCCTTGGGATCCTCCAACTCTTGGGACCACCCAACCCTTGGGATCCTCCAACTCTTGGATCTCCCAACCAACCCTTGGGATCCTCCAACTTTTGGGATCCCCCAACCCTTGGGATCTCCCAACTCTTGGGATCCTTCAACTTTTGGGACCTCCCAACTTTTGGGATCTCCCAACTCTTGGAATCCTTCAACTTTTGGGATCTCCCAACTCTTGGGACCTCCCAACCCTTGGGATCCCCAAGTTTTGGAATCCTCCAACTTCTGGGACCATCCAACCCTTGGAATTCTCCAACTCTTGGATCTCCCAATCAACCCTTGGGATCATCCAACTTCTGGGACCACCCAACTCTTGGGATCTCCCAACCCTTGGGATCCTCCAACCCTTGGGATCCTCCAACTTTTGGGATCTCCCAACCCTTGGGACCTCCCAACGTTGGGCGCTGCCGATCTCCGTGGGTTCCACGGAAGGTTCTGGAGGTACCTGCTGGCGGTTGTTGGGCGTGTAGGGCAGCATGGTGGACACGTGGAACATGATCTCGTAGTCCTGGTACGTGGTGTAGAGCGAGTGCGTGCCCGTGGAGTCGGCTGGGAAAACGGGAAAGGGGAGACGGTGAAATGACGGAAATGGAGTGGGTGGATCCCAAAATATGGATTGGGTGGAATCCCAAAAAATTGATCAGGTGGAATCCCAAAAATCAGATCTGGGGGAATCCCAAAAAATTGATCAGGTGGAATCCCAAAAATCAGATCTGGGGGAATCCCAAGAAATGGATTTGGTGGAACCCCAAAAAATTGATCAGGTGGAATCCCAAAAAATGGATCAGGTGGAATCCCAAAATATGGATTTGGTGGAATCCCAAAAAATGGATTGGGTGGAATCCCAAAAATCAGATGTGGGGGAATCCCAAGAAATGGATTTGGTGGAATCCCAAAAAATTGATTGGGTGTAATCCTGAAAAATGGATTTGGTGGAATCCCAAAAATCAGATCAGGCGAATCCCAAAAATCAGATCTGGTGGAATCCCAATAAGCAGAGCCAGTGAAATCCCAAAAAATTGATCGGGTGGAATCCCAAAAAATGGATTGGGTGGAATCCCGAAAAATTGATTGGGTGTAATCCTGAAAAATGGATCTGGTGGAATCCCAAAAATCAGATCTGGGGGAACCTCATAAAAGGGATTTGGTGGAATCCCGAAAAATTGATTGGGTGTAATCCTGAAAAATGGATCAGGTGGAATCCCAAAAATCAGATCTGGGGGAATCCCAAAAAATGGATTGGGTGGAATCCCAAAAAATGGATTTGGGTGTAATCCTGAAAAATTGATTGGGTGGAATCCCGAAAAATTGATCAGGTGGAATCCCAAAATATGGATTGGGTGGAATCCCAAAAATCAGATCTGGGGGAATCCCAAAAAATGGATTTGGTGGAATCCCAAAAAATTGATCAGGTGGAATCCCAAAATATGGATTTGGTGGAATCCCGAAAATCAAATCTGGGGAATCCCAAAAATCAGATGTGGGGGAATCCCAAAAAATGGATTTGGTGGAATCCCAAAAAATGGATTTGGTGGAATCCCAAAAAATGGATTTGGTGGAATCCCAAAAAATTGATCAGGTGGAATCCCGAAAAATTGATTGGGTGGAATCCCGAAAAATGGATTTGGTGGAATCCCAAAAATCAGATCTGGGGGAATCCCAAAAAATTGATTGGGTGTAATCCTGAAAAATTGATCAGGTGGAATCCCAAAAAATGGATTGGGTGGAATCCCAAAAAATGGATTGGGTGGAATCCCGAAAAATTGATCTGGTGGAATCCCGAAAAATTGATCTGGTGGAATCCCGAAAAATTGATTGGGTGGAATCCCAAAATATGGATCGGGTGGAATCCCAAAAATCAGATCTGGGGGAATCCCAAAAAATGGATTTGGTGGAATCCCAAAAACAGATCTGGTGGAATCCCAAAAAATTGATCAGGTGGAATCCCAAAAATCAGATCTGGGGAATCCTCAAAAAATTGATCAGGTGGAATCCCAGAAAATTGATTGGGTGTAATCCTGAAAAATGGATTTGGTGGAATCCCAAAAAATGGAGCTGGTGGAATCCCAAAAATCAGATCTGGTGGAATCCCAATAAGCAGAGCCAGTGAAATCCCAAAAAATTGATCAGGTGGAATCCCAAAAAATGGATTGGGTGGAATCCCAAAAATCAGATGTGGGGGAATCCCAAGAAATGGATTTGGTGGAATCCCAAAAAATGGATTGGGTGGAATCCCAAAAAATTGATCAGGTGGAATCCCAAAAATCAGATCTGGTGGAATCCTGAAAAAAGTATTTGGTGGAATCCCAAAAATCAGATCTGGGGGAACCCCAAGAAATGGATTTGGTGGAATCCCAAAAAATTGATTGGGTGTAATCCCGAAAAATGGATTTGGTGGAATCCCGAAAATCAGATCAGGTGGAATCCCAAAAAATTGATTGGGTGTAATCCTGAAAAATGGAGCTGGTGGAATCCCGAAAATCAGATCTGGGGGAACCTCATAAAAGGGATTTGGTGAAATCCCAAAAAGTTGATCAGGTGGAATCCCAAAAATCAGATCTGGGGGAATCCCAATAAGCAGAGCCGGTGAAATCCCAAAAAATTGATCAGGTGGAATCCCAAAAATCAGATCTGGGGGAACCCCAAAAAATGGATTTGGTGGAATCCCGAAAAATTGATTTGGTGGAATCCCAAAAAATGGATTTGGTGGAATCCCGAAAATTAATCAGGTGGAATCCCAAAAAATTGATCAGGTGGAATCCCAAAAAATTGATCAGGTGGAATCCCAAAATATGGATTGGGTGGATCCCAAAAATCAGATCTGGTGGAATCCCAATAAGCAGAGCCGGTGAAATCCCAAAAAATGGATTTGGGTGTAATCCTGAAAAATGGATTTGGTGGAATCCCAAAAATCAGATCTGGAGGAACCCCAAGAAATGGATTTGGTGGAATCCCAAAAAATTGATTGGGTGGAATCCCAAAAAATGGATTTGGTGGAATCCCAAAAAATGGATTTGGTGGAATCCCGAAAAATTGATCAGGTGGAATCCCAAAAAATGGATTTGGTGGAATCCCAAAAAATGGATGCGATGAAATCCCGGCATCTCAAAATTCCCTCTTGGTGTCCAACGGGACCACCCAACCCTTGGGATCGTCCCTCAACCTTGGGATCACCCAACTCTTGGGATCCTTCAACCCTTGGGATTCCAATCTGAACCTCATTAGCCCCCGGGGAAAAATTTTTAATCCCAAAAATTTACATTCCCCAAAATTTGGGTTTAATTTTCCTTAACTCGGGAACCCAATGGGGTCCTTAAACCCCAAAAGGGGGGAAACCCCAACCATCCTTAAAATTTGGATTCCAAAAATTTGGAATCCCAAAAATTTTGGGAAACCCAATTTATTTAACCCGAAAATTAATTTTTAAACCCCCAATTT
>NW_026992748.1:0-34230 GCF_028769735.1 Zonotrichia leucophrys gambelii
AAACAAAACTACCCCCCGCTTCTGGCTGGCAGATTGCAGGAGCCACTTGCCTCTATCAAACCAGCCCGACTTGGCACTGGTGCCACCTTTCATCTGGGAACCATCCTGCGTATCGTGGATTTTCAGGAGCCAGCGGGCCACTCCCAGCCACAGGTCCCCAAACAAACACGGCCCTTTTCCCTGGAATAAAACTGACCTGCCCGCTTCTGGCTGGCAGATTGCAGGAGCCACTTGCCTCTATCAAACCAGCCCGACTCGGCACTGGTGCCACCTTTCATCTGGGAACCATCCTGGTATCGTGGATTTTCAGGAGCCAGCCGGCCACTCCCAGCCACAGGCCCCGAACAAAAACTACGGCCCTTTTCCCTGGAAGTAAAACTGACCTGCCCTCTCTGGCTGGCAGATTGCAGGAGCCAATTGCCTCTATCAAACCAGCCCGACTGGCACTGGTGCCACTTTCATCTGGGAACCATCCTGCGTATCGTGGATTTTCAGGAGCCAGCCGGCCACTCCCAGCCACAGGCCCCCGAACACAAACCACGGCCCTTTTCCTGGAAACAAAACTACCGCCCGTTCTGGCTGGCAGATTGCAGGAGCCACTTGCCTCTATCAACCAGCCCGACTGGACACTGGTGCCACCTTTCATCTGGGAACCATCCTGCGTATCGTGGATTTTCAGGAGCCAGCCGGCCACTCCCAGCCACAGGCCCCAAACACAATACTACGGCCCTTTTCCCTGGAATTAAAACTGACCTGCCCATCTCTGGCTGGCAGATTGCAGGAGCACTTGCCTCTATCAAACCAGCCCGACTGGCACGGGTGCCACCTTTCATCTGGGAACCATCCTGCGTATCGTGGATTTTCAGGAGCCAGCCGGCCACTCCCAGCCACAGGCCCCCGAACACAAAACTACGGCCCTTTTCCCTGGAATAAAACTGACTGCCCAGTCTTCTGGCTGGCAGATTGCAGGAGCCACTTGCCTCTATCAAACCAGCCCGACTGGCACTGGTGCCACTTTCATCTGGGAACCATCCTGCGTATCGTGGATTTTCAGGAGCCAGCCGGCCACTCCAGCCACAGGCCCCCGAACACAAACTACGGCCCTTTTCCCTGGAAGAAAAACTGACCGCCCGTCTCTGGCTGGCAGATTGCAGGAGCCACTTCCCTTATCAAACCAGCCGACTCGGCACTGGTGCCACCTTTCATCTGGGAACCATCCTGCGTATCGTGGATTTTCAGGAGCCAGCGGCCACTCCCAGCCACAGGCCCCGAACACAAACCACGGCCCTTTTCCCTGGCAACAAAACTACCGCCCCTTCTGGCTGGCAGATTGCAGGAGCCACTTGCCTCTATCAAACCAGCCCGACTGGCACTGGTGCCACCTTTCATCGGGAACCATCCTGCGTATTGTGGATTTTCAGGAGCCCGCCGGCCACTCCCAGCCACAGGTCCCAAACAAAAACTACGGCCCTTTTCCCTGGAAGTAAAACTGACCTGCCCAAGTTCTGGCTGGCAGATTGCAGGAGCCACTTGCCTCTATCAAACCAGCCCGACTCGGCACTGGTGCCACCTTTCATCTGGGAACCATCCTGCGTATCGTGGATTTTCAGGAGCAGCCGGCACTCCCAGCCACAGGCCCCGAACACAAACCACGGCCCTTTTCCCTGGCAAAGAAAACTACCCCCCCGCTTCTGGCTGGCAGATTGCAGGAGCCACTTGCCTCATATCAAACCAGCCCGACTCGGCACTGGTGCCACCTTTCATCTGGAACCATCCTGCGTATCGTGGATTTTCAGGAGCCAGCCGGCCACTCCCAGCACAGGCCCCAACACAAACTACGGCCCTTTTCCCTGGAATAAAACGACCGCCCGTTCTGGCTGGCAGATTGCAGGAGCCACTTGCCTATCAAACCAGCCGACTGGCACTGGTGCCACCTTTCATCTGGGAACCATCCTGCGTATCGTGGATTTTCAGGAGCCAGCCGGCCACTCCCAGCCACAGGCCCCCAACACAAACACGGCCCTTTTCCTGGCAAAAAACTCACCGCCCCGCTTCTGGCTGGCAGATTGCAGGAGCCACTTCCCTCTATCAAACCAGCCCGACTCGGCACTGGTGCCACTTTCATCTGGGAACCATCCTGCGTATCGTGGATTTTCAGGAGCCAGCCGGCCACTCCCAGCCACAGGTCCCCGAACAAAACTACGGCCCTTTTCCCTGGAAGTAAAACTGACCTGCCCTCTTCTGGCTGGCAGATTGCAGGAGCCACTTGCCTCTATCAACCAGCCCGACTCGGCACTGGTGCCACCTTTCATCTGGGAACCATCCTGCGTATCGTGGATTTTCAGGAGCCAGCCGGCCACTCCCAGCACAGGCCCCGAACACAAACTCACGGCCCTTTTCCTGGCAATAAAACTACCGCCCCTTCTGGCTGGCAGATTGCAGGAGCCACTTGCCTCTATCAAACCAGCCGACTCGGCACTGGTGCCACCTTTCATCTGGGAACCATCCTGCGTATCGTGGATTTTCAGGAGCCAGCCGGCCACTCCCAGCCACAGGCCCCGAACACAAACCACGGCCCTTTTCCCTGGCAAAGAAAACTACCGCCCGCTTCTGGCTGGCAGATTGCAGGAGCCACTTGCCTCTATCAAACCAGCCCGACTCGGCACTGGTGCCACCTTTCATCTGGGAACCATCCTGCGTATCGTGGATTTTCAGGAGCAGCCGGCCACTCCCAGCCACAGGCCCCCGAACACAAACCACGGCCCTTTTCCCTGGAAACAAAACTTGCACCCCGCTTCTGGCTGGCAGATTGCAGGAGCCACTTCCTCTATCAAACCAGCCCGACTCGGCACTGGTGCCACCTTTCATCTGGGAACCATCCTGCGTATCGTGGATTTTCAGGAGCCAGCGGCCACTCCAGCCACAGGCCCCGAACACAAACACGGCCCTTTTCCCTGGCAAAAAACTGACCTCCCGTTCTGGCTGGCAGATTGCAGGAGCCACTTGCCTCTATCAATCCAGCCCGACTCGGCACTGGTGCCACCTTTCATCTGGGAACCATCCTGCGTATCGTGGATTTTCAGGAGCCAGCCGGCCACTCCCAGCCACAGGCCCCCGAAACACAAACTACGGCCCCTTTCCCTGGCAAAAAAACTCACCGCCCGCTTCTGGCTGGCAGATTGCAGGAGCCACTTGCCTCTATCAAACCAGCCCGACTGGCACTGGTGCCACCTTTCATCTGGGAACCATCCTGCGTATCGTGGATTTTCAGGAGCCAGCCGGCCACTCCCAGCACAGGCCCCAAACACAAACTACGGCCCTTTTCCCTGGAAGTAAAACTACCTGCCCAGTCTTCTGCTGGCAGATTGCAGGAGCCACTTGCCTCTATCAAACCAGCCCGACTCGCACTGGTGCCACCTTTCATCTGGGAACCATCCTGCGTATCGTGGATTTTCAGGAGCCAGCCGGCCACTCCCAGCCACAGGCCCCAAACACAAACACGGCCCTTTTCCCTGGAAGTAAAAACTGACCCCCTCTTCTGGCTGGCAGATTGCAGGAGCCACTTGCCTCTATCAAACCAGCCCGACTCGGCACTGGTGCCACCTTTCATCTGGGAACCATCCTGCGTATCGTGGATTTTCAGGGGCCAGCCGGCCACTCCCAGCCACAGGCCCCCGAACACAAACCACGGCCCTTTTCCCTGGCAAACAAAACTCACCCGCCCGCTTCTGGCTGGCAGATTGCAGGAGCCACTTCCACATATCAAACCAGCCTGACTCGGTACTGGTGCCACCTTTCATCTGGGAACCATCCTGCGTATCGTGGACTTTCAGGAGCCAGCCGGCCACTCCAGCCACAGGTCCCAAACAAAAACTACGGCCCTTTTCCCTGGAAGTAAACTGACCTGCCCATATTCACGCAGGCAGATTGCAGGAGCCTCTTGGTACTATCAAACCAGCCTGACTTGGCACTGCTGCCACTTTTCATCTGGGAACCATCCTGCGTATCGTGGATTTTCAGGAGCCAGCCGGCCACTCCAGCCACAGGCCCCCAAACACAAACCACGGCACTATTCCCCGGCAAGAAGAAAGTCACCCGCCCGCTTCTGGCTGGCAGATTGCAGGAGCCACTTCCCTCTATCAAACCAGCCCGACTCGACACTGGTGCCACCTTTCATCTGGGAAACATCCTGCGTATCGTGGATTTTCAGGAGCCAGCCGGCCACTCCCAGACACAGGTCCCCAAACAAATACTGCGGCACTTTTCCCTGGAAGTAAAACTGACCTGCCCATCTTCTGGCTGCAGTTTGCAGGAGCCAATTGCCTCTATCAATCCAGGCCGACTCGACACTGGTGCCACCTTCATCTGGGAACCATCCTGCGTATCGTGGATTTTCAGGAGCCAGCCGGCCACTCCCAGACACAGGTCCCAAACAAATACTACGGTCTTTTTCCCTGGAAGTAAAACTGACCTGCCGTCATCTGGCTGGCAGATTGCAGGAGCCACTTGCCGCTATCAATCCAGCCCGACTCGGCACTGGTGCCACCTTTCATCTGGAACCATCCTGCGTATCGTGGATTTTCAGGAGCCAGCCGCCACTCCCAGCCACAGGCCCCCGAACACAAACCACGGTCCTTTTCCTGGCAAACAAAACTCATCCACCCCGCTTCTGGCTGGCCGATTGCAGAGCCACTTCCCTCTATCAAAAGAGCCCGACTCGACACTGGTGCCACCTTTCTTTCGGGAACCATCCTGCGAATTGTGGATTTTCAGGAGCCAGCCGGCCTACCCACCACAGGTCCCCAAACAAATACTACGGCCCTTTTCCCTGGAATTAAAACAGACCTGCCCATCTTGGCTGGCAGATTGCAGGAGCCACTTGCCTCTATCAAACCAGCCGTCTAGGCACTGGTGCCACCTTTCATCTGGGAACCATCCTGCGTATCGTGGATTTTCAGGAGCCAGCCGGACACTCCCAGCCACAGGCCACTAAACACAAACCACAGCCTTTTCCCTGGCAAACAAAACTCACCCGCCCCGCTTCTGGCTGGCAGATTGCAGGAGCCACTTCCACATTCCAAACCAGCCTGACTCGGTACTGGTGCCACCTTTCATCTGGGAACCATCGTGCAAATCGTGGATTTTCAGGAGCCAGCGGCCTCTCCCAGCCACAGGCCCCCGAACACAAACTACGGCTTTTTTCCTGGAAGTAAAACTGACCTGCCCGTCATCTAGCTGGCAGATTGCAGGAGAAACTTGCCTCTATCACGCCAGCCGACTCAGCACTGGTGCCACCTTTCATCTGGAAACATCCTGCGTATCGTGATTTTCAGGAGCCAGCCGGCCACTCCCAGACAGAGGTCACCAAAAAATACTAAGGTCCTTTTCCCTGGAAATAAACTGACCGCCCATCTTCTGGCTGGCAGATTGCAGGAGCCACTTGCCTCTATCAAACCTGCCCGACTTGGTACTCTTGCCACCTTTCATCTGGGAGCCATCCTGCGTATCGTGGATTTTCAGGAGCCAGCCGGCCACTCCCAGCCACAGGCCCCCAAACACAAAATACGGCCCCTTTCCCTGGAATTAAAACTGACCTGCCCAGTCTTCTGGCTGACAGATTGCAGGAACCACTTGGCTCTCTCAAAGCAGCCCAACTTTGCACTGGTGCCCCCATTCATCTGGGAACCATCCTGCGTATCGTGGATTTTCAGGAGCCAGCCGGACACTCCCAGCCACAGGTCCCCAAAGAAATACTGCGGCACTTTTCCCTGGAAGTAAAACTGACCTGCCCATCTTCCGGCTGGCAGATTGCAGGAGCCACTTGCCTCTATCAATCCAGCCCGACTCGACACCGGTGCCACCTTTCATCTGGGAACCATCCTGCGTATCGTGGATTTTCAGGAGCCACCGGCTCTCCTGCCACAGGCCCCCGAACACAACCACGGACCTTTCCCTGCAAAGAAAACTCACTCACCCCGCTTCTGCTGGCCGATTGCAGGAGCCACTTCCCTCTATCAACAGCCCGACTCGGCACTGGTGCCACTTTCTTTCGGGACCATCCTGCGAATTGTGGATTTCAGGAGCCACGGCACTCCCAGACACAGGTCCCAAACAAATACTTCGCCCTTTTCCTGAATTAAAACATCTGCCATCTTCTGGCTGCAGATTGCAGAGCCACTTGCCTCTATCAAACCAGCCGACTTGGCACTGGTGCCACCTGGTCTGGAGCCATCCACGTATAGTGGATTTTCAGGGCCAGCGGCCACTCCAGCCACAAGTCCCCAAAAATAATCTACGGCCCTTTTCCCTGGAAGTAAAACTGACCTGCCCATCATCCGGCTGGCAGATTGCAGGAGCCACTTGCCTCTATCAATCCAGCCCGACTCGGCACTGGTGCCACCTTTCATCTGGGAACCATCCTGCGTATCGTGGATTTTCAGGAGCCAGCTGGCCACTCCCAGACACAGGCCCCCAAACACAAACTACGGCCCTTTTCCCTGGAAGTAAACTGACCTGCCCGTCATCTGGCTGGCAGATTGCAGGAGCCACTTGCCTCTATCAATCCGGCCCGTCTAGGCACTGGTGCCACCTTTCATCTGGGAACCATCCTGCGTATCGTGGATTTTCAGGAGCCAGCCGGCCACTCCCAGCCACAGGCCCTCGAACACAAACCACAGCCCTTTTCTCTGGCAAACAAAACTCACCCGCCCCGCTTCTGGCTGGCAGATTGCAGGAGCCACTTCCACATACCAAACCAGCCTGACTCGGTACTGGTGCCACCTTTCATCTGGGAACCATCCTGCGTATCGTGGACTTTCAGGAGCCAGCCGGCCACTCCCAGCCACAGGTCCCCAAACAAAAACTACGGCCCTTTTCCCTGGAAGTAAACTGACCTGCCCATATTCACGCAGGCAGATTGCAGGAGCCTCTTGGTACTATCAAACCAGCCTGACTTGGCACTGCTGCCACTTTTCATCTGGGAACCATCCTGCGTATCGTGGATTTTCAGGAGCCAGCCGGCCACTCCCAGCCACAGGCCCCCAAACACAAACCACGGCACTATTCCCTGGCAAAGAAAAGTCACCCGCCCCGCTTCTGGCTGGCAGATTGCAGGAGCCACTTCCCTCTATCAAACCAGCCCGACTCGACACTGGTGCCACCTTTCATCTGGGAAACATCCTGCGTATCGTGGATTTTCAGGAACCAGCCGGCCACTCCCAGACACAGGCCCCCAAACAAATACTGCGGCACTTTTCCCTGGAAGTAAAACTGACCTGCCCATCTTCTGGCTGGCAGTTTGCAGGAGCCAATTGCCTCTATCAATCCAGGCCGACTCGACACTGGTGCCACCTTTCATCTGGGAACCATCCTGCGTATCGTGGATTTTCAGGAGCCAGCCGGCCACTCCCAGACACAGGTCCCCAAACAAATACTACGGTCTTTTTCCCTGGAAGTAAAACTGACCTGCCCGTCATCTGGCTGGCAGATTGCAGGAGCCACTTGCCGCTATCAATCCAGCCCGACTCGGCACTGGTGCCACCTTTCATCTGGGAACCATCCTGCGTATCGTGGATTTTCAGGAGCCAGCCGGCCACTCCCAGCCACAGGCCCCCGAACACAAACCACGGTCCTTTTCCCTGGCAAACAAAACTCATCCACCCCGCTTCTGGCTGGCCGATTGCAGGAGCCACTTCCCTCTATCAAAAGAGCCCGACTCGACACTGGTGCCACCTTTCTTTCGGGAACCATCCTGCGAATTGTGGATTTTCAGGAGCCAGCCGGCCACTCCCAGCCACAGGTCCCCAAACAAATACTACGGCCCTTTTCCCTGGAATTAAAACAGACCTGCCCATCTTCTGGCTGGCAGATTGCAGGAGCCACTTGCCTCTATCAAACCAGCCCGTCTAGGCACTGGTGCCACCTTTCATCTGGGAACCATCCTGCGTATCGTGGATTTTCAGGAGCCAGCCGGACACTCCCAGCCACAGGCCACTGAACACAAACCACAGCCCTTTTCTCTGGCAAACAAAACTCACCCGCCCCGCTTCTGGCTGGCAGATTGCAGGAGCCACTTCCACATTCCAAACCAGCCTGACTCGGTACTGGTGCCACCTTTCATCTGGGAACCATCGTGCAAATCGTGGATTTTCAGGAGCCAGCCGGCCTCTCCCAGCCACAGGCCCCCGAACACAAACTACGGCTTTTTTCCCTGGAAGTAAAACTGACCTGCCCGTCATCTAGCTGGCAGATTGCAGGAGAAACTTGCCTCTATCACGCCAGCCCGACTCAGCACTGGTGCCACCTTTCATCTGGGAAACATCCTGCGTATCGTGGATTTTCAGGAGCCAGCCGGCCACTCCCAGACAGAGGTCACCAAAAAATACTACGGTCCTTTTCCCTGGAAATAAAACTGACCTGCCCATCTTCTGGCTGGCAGATTGCAGGAGCCACTTGCCTCTATCAAACCTGCCCGACTTGGTACTCTTGCCACCTTTCATCTGGGAGCCATCCTGCGTATCGTGGATTTTCAGGAGCCAGCCGGCCACTCCCAGCCACAGGCCCCAAGCACAAACTACGGCCCTTTTCCCTGGAAGTAAAACTGACCTGCCCGTCATCTGGCTGGCAGATTGCAGGAGCCACTTGCCTCTATCAATCCAGCCCGACTCGGCACTGGTGCCACCTTTCATCTGGGAACCATCCTGCGTATCGTGGATTTTCAGGAGCCAGCCGGCCACTCCCAGCCACAGGCCCCGAACACGAACCACGGCCCTTTTCCCTGGCAAAGAAAACTCACCCGCCCCGCTTCTGGCTGGCAGATTGCAGGAGCCACTTCCCCATATCAAACCAGCCCGACTCGGCACTGGTGCCACCTTTCATCTGGGAACCATCCTGCGTATCGTGGATTTTCAGGAGCCAGCCGGCCACTCCCAGCCACAGGCCTCCGAACACAAACCACGGCCCTTTTCCCTGGCAAACAAAACTAACCCACCTCGCTTCTGGCTTGAAGTTTGCAGGAGCCACTTGACTCTAACAATCCAGCCCGACTCGACACTGGTGGCACCTTTCATCTGGGAACCATCCTGCGTATCGTGGATTTTCAGGAGCCAGCCGGCCACTCCCAGCCACAGGCCCCCGAACACAAACCACGGCCCTTTTCCCTGGCAAACAAAACTCACCCGCCCCGCTTCTGGCTGGCAGATTGCAGGAGCCACTTCCCTCTATCAAACCAGCCCGACTCGGTACTTGTCCGGTTTATCTCGGCTGTTTGAGGGGCCTGGAAAGGCCCTGGGTGGCCTTGGGGCAGCCCGCGTATTGAAGGACGAGAAGAGGCTTCAGTTCTTCTTTCTGGTTTTATGTTTATTAATTGTTTATCTAAAAGATGTTCTTTCAGCCGAACAAAGATCTGCTCAGCAGTCAGCCATGGGCACACTGTCTCTCCTCCCGGGCAGCCACGTATCTTTATACCCCTTGCTACGTATACAATATTTATCATTTTTCCCCAATACCATCTATTGTTATATCTCGGTGTACTCTTAGTAATAACCAATCCAAAGGTGCCACCGTGGCCAAAGAAGATGGAGGAGAAGAGGAAGAAGAAGGAGGACAGGACACACCCCAATTCCTCCATCTTACTCCTCTAAACCCCCCTGTACATAAATCTTAAACCTTGTGTCTCACTCTCTAATTAACTAATCCCTTCACCATTCACCCGGTGAAGCCCTCATCCTTGTCGTCTCCTGTGTAGGGTCAAAGTCCAGCCACCAGACACTTCTGGCAACACTCCAGGAGTCCCGAGGCTCAGCATCTCAGGACTGAGATCTTGAGATCCGACATCTCCCCCTTCTGTTTGCCCCAAGAAAACCTCTTTTACAATCCGATTCATGGCATCTGGGACGACATGGATGAGGACTAGGAGAATTATTACAATATAAAATCCTAAACTATTAAAACATAAAATCCTACCCTTAAAATTCTTCTCCAAGTGGGAGAAATGTCAAAGAAATCTGCCCTTAAAATTCCTCTCCAAATGGGAGAAATGTCAAAGAAATCTACCAGCTGATCAATATATGATCCTTTGTCAGTTTTCCCTGTAATAGGTAAATTTACTCCATTGCCTATTACAATTCAAGACTCCAAGGAGAAAACCTCCCAGTCTTTCGTTCTTATACAGAAATATTCAAGACCCCAAAGAGAAAACCCCCCCAGAGTCTTTCGTTCCTCTTGTTTCTCTTCTGAGTTGTCTTTTGCAGTCTGAGTCCCGACTTTTGTCTGAGTATTCGTTTCTTCTTATATCTTGTTGAGGAAAATCGCTGTATAGTTGCAGAGTCGTTACGAAATGATGCTGTAGCTCTGCTGAACCGATCTGGCATGTCATGCACTCCGGTCATTCCCCCACGAGTGGCGCTGTCACCGGCCTCCGTGGCTGGGAGCCATGAACACAGCTGCCTCTCATTCAGCCGATTGTCGCTGTTTGCAGGCTTACTTGAGACCGGGGTTACCTGTTTTTTGATTCAACTGACAATAGGGTTAAAACACACGCCTCCCCATCAGGGGAGAGGCTTGGGACTCCGAGGGTTTTTACCAAAGGCACCAAGTCTGGAGAGGGCCCCTCCTCGCCTGAGACGTCACCGGGGGTCTGGCCCGCCCCCGCCCGCGCTCTGCGCATGCGTGCTTTCCGAGCCGCTCCCTGTCTCTCCCGAGGTAATTTTTCCCTCTCCCTTTTTGTTCCGCCTCTGAATTTTCCCCCTTCGGTCTGCCCCGACTCTGTCTCCTCCTCCTCCGACGCTGTGTGTGTGTGGCCTTTCGTCAGTGTGTGCGGCCGCCCCCGCCGGCACCCGCGCCCGCCGCGACTCGCTCCAGGTTTTTTGCGTCACAACCGCGCGCCCCCTGCGTCTCACCGCAGCTTTCTGGGATTGCGCAATTTCCCCCATGCCGCTGCCCATGTCGGACGCCCCTGCTGCGCTGGCATGTGACTTCTGCCCCGGGTTCTTGCGAGTTTTGCCCGCTGCGCACGTTTCTGCTACCTTGCCGGCCCCCGGGGCCGCTGCACCCCCCGGCCCTGAGCTTAGCAAAGCCGTATCTGAACACGCGTCTTTTGTTTTTCCTTCAGCCGCGCTCCCCACCTGCTCCGCCGCTGCCTGGCTGCCGCGAGAAAGCGCCTCCGCCGATCCCTTTTTCTCCCCCCCTGCTCTCCCTCTGCTCCTGAGTCCTCCATGCTCTCTGGACTTTTTGGACGCTTTTTGGGAGTTTCCCAGGGTTTCTGGGTTTTTGGGACCGGGTATTTTAATAATATTTCTTGCTCTTTTTCTCCAAGAGCATTTCCCCCCTGGCTTCTTAAGGCCAGAGCTAATCTTTTCCGGAGTCTTGCTCCCCCCTCTTTTGAGGGCCCCCCCCCCCAGACGTCTGCTGCGTCTGTTGGGTTATTTCTTCCTGGCCTTTTAAGGCCAGAGCTAATTTTTTCCGGAGTCTTGCTCCCCCCTCTTTTGAGGGCCCCCCCCCCGGACGTCTGCTGCGTCTTGGGGGTCTTCCTTCCTGGCCTTTTAAGGCCAGAGCTAATTTTTTTTTTTTGTATGTTTGTGTCACACCTTATGAGGCGGACAAAGTTTCCCGTTGTTCCTGGGAAGGTGTGCCCCCATGTTCTTATTTTTCAGGCTTTCTTACCAAATCTGTTGTTCAGAGCAGTCTGGACGTCACGATCTGTCCAGCAGATTACGAGAGGTGGTCCCAGGGCGCCTTCTGGTTCCAGTCCGGGCTGTTCTGCTAGGAATTGTCTTCGGCAGAAACTGAGAGATGGAATTCCTCAGTGACTGCTGTTTTTTTGCAGTCTCTGTTGGCTTTTTGTTTTCTTCTTCTCTCTGATCTTCACGGCTTTGAAGGTGGTGGTGGTGCCCTCCCCCGAAAGGTTTTGTGGTGGTCAGAGCTCACCCAGTGGAAGTCAAATGTCCGGTTATCTCCCCCCGAAAGGTTGTGGTAGTTCGAGTCCGTCCAGGGACGCCAAGAGTCCGGTTTATCTCGGCTGTTTGAGGGGCCTGGAAAGGCCCTGGGTGGCCTTGGGGCAGCCCGCGTATTGAAGGACGAGAAGAGGCTTCAGTTCTTCTTTCTGGTTTTATGTTTATTAATTGTTTATCTAAAAGATGTTCTTTCAGCCGAACAAAGATCTGCTCAGCAGTCAGCCATGGGCACACTGTCTCTCCTCCCGGGCAGCCACGTATCTTTATACCCCTTGCTACGTATACAATATTTATCATTTTTCCCCAATACCATCTATTGTTATATCTCGGTGTACTCTTAGTAATAACCAATCCAAAGGTGCCACCGTGGCCAAAGAAGATGGAGGAGAAGAGGAAGAAGAAGGAGGACAGGACACACCCCAATTCCTCCATCTTACTCCTCTAAACCCCCCTGTACATAAATCTTAAACCTTGTGTCTCACTCTCTAATTAACTAATCCCTTCACCATTCACCCGGTGAAGCCCTCATCCTTGTCGTCTCCTGTGTAGGGTCAAAGTCCAGCCACCAGACACTTCTGGCAACACTCCAGGAGTCCCGAGGCTCAGCATCTCAGGACTGAGATCTTGAGATCCGACAGGTACTGGTGCCACCTTTCATCTGGGAACCATCCTGCGTATCGTGGATTTTCAGGAGCCAGCCGGCCACTCCCAGCCACAGGCCCCCGAACACAAACCACGGCCCTTTTCCCTGGCAAAAAAAACTCACCCGCCCCGCTTCTGGCTGGCAGATTGCAGGAGCCACTTGCCTCTATCAAACCAGCCCGACTCGGCACTGGTGCCACCTTTCATCTGGGAACCATCCTGCGTATCGTGGATTTTCAGGAGCCAGCCAGCCGCTTCCAGCCACAGGCCCCCGAACACAAACCACGGCCCTTTTCCCTGGCAAACAAAATTTACCCACCCCGCTTCTGGCTGGCAGATTGCAGGAGACACTTCCCTCTATCAAACCAGCCAGACTCGACACTGGTGCCACCTTTCATCTGGGAACCATCCTGCGTATCGTGGATTTTCAGGAGCCAGCCGGCCACTCCCAGCCACAGGGCCACGAACACAAACCACGGCACTTTTCCCTGGGAAACAAAATTTACCCACCCCGCTTCTGGCTGGCAGATTGCAGGAGCCACTTCCCCATATCAAACCAGCCCGACTCGGCACTGGTGCCACCTTTCATCTGGGAACCATCCTGCGTATCGTGGATTTTCAGGAGCCAGCCAGCCACTCCCAGACACAGGCCCCCGAACACAAACCACGGCCCTTTTCCCTGGCAAAAAAAATTTACCCACCCCGCTTCTGGCTGGCAGATTGCAGGAGACACTTCCCCATATCAAACCAGCCCGACTCGGCACTGGTGCCACCTTTCATCTGGGAACCATCCTGCGTATCGTGGATTTTCAGGAGCCAGCCAGCCACTCCCAGACACAGGCCCCCGAACACAAACCACGGCCCTTTTCCCTGGCAAAAAAAATTTACTCACCCCGCTTCTGGCTGGCAGATTGCAGGAGACACTTCCCTCTATCAAACCAGCCCGACTCGACACTGGTGCCACCTTTCATCTGGGAACCATCCTGCGTATCGTGGATTTTCAGGAGCCAGCCGGCCACTCCCAGCCACAGGCCCCCGAACACAAACCACGGCCCTTTTCCCTGGGAAACAAAACTCACCCGCCCCGCTTCTGGCTGGCAGATTGCAGGAGCCACTTGCCTCTATCAATCCAGCCCGACTCGACACTGGTGCCACCTTTCATCTGGGAACCATCCTGCGTATCGTGGATTTTCAGGAGCCAGCCGGCCACTCCCAGACACAGGCCCCCAAACAAATACTACGGCCCTTTTCCCTGGAAGTAAAACTGACCTGCCCATCTTCTGGCTGGCAGATTGCAGGAGCCACTTGCCTCTATCAATCCAGCCCGACTCGACATTGGTGCCACCTTTCATCTGGGAACCATCCTGCGTATCGTGGATTTTCAGGAGCCAGCCGGCCACTCCCAGCCACAAGTCCCCAAATACAATCTACGGCCCTTTTCCCTGGAAGTAAAGCTGACCTGCCCATCATCTGGCTGGCAGATTGCAGGATCCACTTGCCTCTATCAATCCAGCCCGACTCTGCACTGGTGCCACCTTTCATCTGGGAACCATCCTGCGTATCGTGGATTTTCAGGAGCCAGCCGGCCACTCCCAGCCACAGGCCCCCGAACACAAACCACGGCCTTTTTCCCTGGCAAACAAAACTTACCCACCCCGCTTCTGGCTGGCAGATTGCAGGAGCCACTTGCCTCTATCATACCAGCCAGACTCGACACTGATACCACCTTTCATCTGGGAACCATCCTGCGTATTGTGGATTTTCAGGAGCCAGCCGGCCACTCCCAGCCACAGGTCCCCATACAAATACTACGGCCCTTTTCCCTGGAAGTAAAACTGACCTGCCCATCTTCTGGCTGGCAGATTGCAGGAGCCACTTTGTACTATCAAACCACTCGGACTTGGGTATTCTGCCACCTTTCATCTGGGAACCATCCTGCGTATCGTGGATTTTCAGGAGCCAGCCGGCCACTCCCAGACACAGGCCCCCAAACACAAACTACGGCCCTTTTCCCTGGAAGTAAAACTGACCTGCCCATCATCTGGCTGGCAGATTGCAGGAGCCACTTTCCTCTATCAATCCAGCCCGACTCGGCACTGGTGCCACCTTTCATCTGGGAACCATCCTGCGTATCGTGGATTTTCAGGAGCCAGCCGGCCACTCCCAGCCACAGGCCCCCGAACACAAACCACGGCCCTTTTCCCTGGCAAAAAAAACTCACCCGCCCCGCTTCTGGCTGGCAGATTGCAGGAGCCACTTCCCCATATCAAACCAGCCCGACTCGGCCCTGGTGCCAGCTTTCATCTGGGAACCATCCTGCGTATCGTGGATTTTCAGGAGCCAGCCGGCCACTCCCAGCCCCAAACACATACCGCGGCCCTTTCCCCTGGAAAAAAATCTTACCTTCCCCTCTTCTGGATCTAGATTGCAGGAGCCACTTTGTACTATCAAACCAGCCCGACTTGGCACTTCTGCTGCCTTTCATCTGGGAACCATCCTGCGTATCATTTATTTTCAGGAGCCAGCCGGCCACTCCCAGCACCAGGCCCCGAAATACAAAACAGGGCCCTTTTCCCTGGAAACTGAACTATACAGATCTGGGACAGTTTACCAGCTAATATTGTTTGAATCATGTGGTCATAATAATAGATTTCTACAACGAATTTTTAAAATCTTTTTCGAGTTCAGAATGTCAAAGAGTGAGGTCTTTTTCTTCTCTTATCAATATTGCAACGAAATTGATAAATAATGACCAAATCTTTATTTTTCTTTTTAACCCAAGTTGATAATTCCCATTCATTAATCCATTTTTTGGACCAATATTTGCCATTCTGATGTATGTTGTCACTTCTTTACAATCGACATTCTGTGACTATGTTGACTAGTCTTGGGTGATGATCCTAACTGGTCTTAGATACACATAGGGGGAAATTTCCTCAGCCAGTGTCAGTCCTGAGCATGCGTATCAGAAGATCTTTCTATAGCTGGGAATTTTCCCATGAAAGGGATTCAGTTAGGGAAGAGACACTTGTCCCAGAGTTTTACATTCTTCTTGAGCACTGCTTAAGGAACATGGATCCCATGTCCATTTGGATCTCTGTCTGCACAGAACTTTGTCATGCCAGTGCTTGAAATGCATCTCGAAGAGAATTCACTACACAGAATGAATGAGAGTGGTAGGGCTCAGTGGGGCTCACCAGGCCCAACCCCCCTGTTAAAGCAGGATACCTAGAGCCTCTTGCCCGGGATTCTATCTGGGTGTACTTTTAATGTCTTCTAAGATCCAGGCTTCAGAAGCTTTCTGGGCAGTCTGTGCCGCGGTTGTCACCCTCACAGTAAAAGATCATTTGGTGATGTTCATAGGCAATCTCCTGTATTTCAGTGTGTGCCCACTGCCTCTTGTCTTTTCACTCAGCATCACTTCAAAGACACTGGTTCCCTCCCTTTTGCATTATTGCTTCCCGTATGTATGTTTGCAGCCAAGTAGAGAAATGTAAACAACTTTCCTGAAGGCCACGCAGACAATATTCCCTTCATCTACCAGTCAAGTTGATTCATCAGAGGTGTTGAAAAAGTTGTTCAGCATGAAATTCCCCAGGAAAATCCATGCCGAGTACATTGCTTTGTCCTCCTTCATATGCCAGGCAAGGCTTTCGGGGTATAGCTGCCCCATCAACTTCGTGGGGATAAAAAAGAGGCTGGCTGATTTGTACTTTTCCGAGTCCTCCTAATTCTCATTTTTGAAGAGGGCAGTCTTTTGCTTTCATGCAGTCCTAGCTACGGAAAACTCCATACTTTCGTCTTTAGCGTTTCTTGTCCTCTCCAACTCCGCAAAAACTTTTTCCACGATGTCTGGCAGGGAGAATCTGGGTCAGGGCTGAAAACATCTCCCATCGTGTTGTACATGTTGCAGAGAAGTCTGCAGAGTGTTTTGCAGGAAGAAAAAGAAAGTTGTTGAAAACACCTTCCACACGAATGTTCATGTGTTTGGAAAAGGTAGGAGAGTGGTAAGGTACTGATTTGGATCAGTTTGCAAGCTGTGCACACTATCCCAGTATTGTGCAGCTTCATTCTTCACTTTCTGAAACTACTCGTCTCTCCGGCTCCCGAAGGCGAAGAAGCGGCTTCTTTGAGCAAAGGCGATTGAGACGGTCACAGTGCACTCCAGTGCTGCGGCTTCTGACGAAATGTGCCCGGGACCGGCGCTTACCTCCGGGGAGCTCCGTATTTCGTCTTTAGCGACTTTTGTGGTCTACATCATTGCAAAAATCCTTTCCACTATGTCTGGCAAGGAGAATCTGGGTCAGGGCTGAAAACATCTCCCATCGTGTTGTACATGTTGCAGAGAGGTTTGCTGAGTGTTTTGCACGATGAAAAACAAAGTTGTCAAAAACACCTTCCAATCGAATGTTCATGTGTTTGGAAAAGGTAGGACAGTGGTAAGGTACTGTTTTGGATCAGTTTGCAAGCTGTGCACACTATCCCAGTGTTGTTCAGCTTCATTCTTCACTTTCCGAAGCTACTGGTCTCTCCAGCCCCCGGAGACGAAGAGGCGGCTTCTTCGCGCAAAGGCGATTGTGCCGCTCACAGTGCACTCCAGTGCGGCGGCTTCTGACGAAATGTGCCCGGGACCGGCGCTTAGCTCCGGGGACATCCGTACCTTCTTCTTTTGGGACTTTTGAAGTCTACATCATTGCAAAAATTCCTTTCCACTATGTCTGGCAAGGAAAACTCTGCCTGCACAGAAAACATCCTCCATGGTGTTTGACTTGTTGCAGAGAGGTTTGCTGAGTGATTTGCACGATGAAAAAGAAAGTTGTTGAAAACACCTTCCAACCGAATGTTCATGTGTTTGGAAAAGGTAGGAAAGTGGTAAGGTACTATTTTGGATCAGTTTGCAAGCTGCGCACACTATCCCAGTGTTGTTCAGCTTCATTCTTCACCTTCCGAAAGCAGCCGCTCTCTCCGACCCCCGGAGACGAAGAGGCGGCTTCTTCGCGCAAAGGCGATTGTGCCGGTCACAGTGCTCCGCAGTGCGGCGGCTTCTGATGAAATGTGCCCGGGACCGGCGCTTAGCTCCGGGGAACTCCGTATTTCGTCTTTAGCGTCTTTTGGGGTCTACATCATTGCAAAAAACCTTTCCACTATGTCTGGCGTGGAGAAACTGTGCCTGCACAGAAAACATCTCCCATCGTGTTTGAAATGTTGCGGAGAGGTTTGCAGAGTGTTTTGCACGATGAAAAACAAAGTTGTCCAAAACACCTTCCAACCGAATATTCATGTGTTTGGAAAAGGTAGGAGAGTGGTAAGGTACTGTTTTGGATCAGTTTGCAAGCTGCGCACACTATCCCAGTGTTGTGCAGCTTCATTCTTCACCTTCAGAAAGCAGCCGCTCTCTCCGGCCCCCGGAGACGAAGAGGCGGCTTCTTCGCGCAAAGGCGATTGTACCGGTCGTAGTGCACTCCAGGGTTGCGGCTTCTGACGAAATGTGCCCGGGACCGGCGCTTAGCTCCGGGGAGCTCCGTATTTCATCTTTATCATATTTTGTGGTCTACATCATTGCAAAAATGCTTTCCACTATGTCTGGAAAGGAGAATCTAGGTCAGGGCTGAAAACATCTCCCATCGTGTTGTACATGTTGCAGAGAGGTTTGCTGAGTGTTTTGCACGATGAAATACAAAGTTGTCCAAAACACCTTCCAACCGAATATTCATGTGTTTGGAAAAGGTAGGAAAGTGGTAAGGTACTGTTTTCTATCAGTTTGCAAGCTGCGCACACTATCCCAGTGTTGTTCAGCTTCATTCTTCACTTTCCGAAACTACTGGTCTCTCCAGCTCCCGAAGGCGAAGAAGCGGCTTCTTCGCGCAAAGGCGATTGTGCCGGTCACAGTGCACTCCAGTGCGGCGGCTTCTTTCGAAATGTGCCCGGGACCGGCGCTTACCTCCGGGGACATCCGTACCTTCTTCTTTCAGAACTTTTGTGGTCTACATCATTGCACAAAACTTTTCCACTATGTCTGGCAAGGAGAAACTGTGCCTGCACAGAAAACATCCTCCATGGTGTTTGATATGTTGCAGAGAGGTTTGCTGAGTGTTTTGCACGATGAAAAACAAAGTTGTCCAAAACACCTTCCAACCGAATATTCATGTGTTTGGAAAAGGTAGGACAGTGGTAAGGTACTGTTTTGGATCAGTTTGCAAGCTGCGCACACTATCCCAGTGTTGTTCAGCTTCATTCTTCACCTTCCGAAAGCAGCCGCTCTCTCCGGCCCCCGGAGACGAAGAGGCGGCTTCTTCGCGCAAAGGCGATTGTGCCGGTCACAGTGCACTCCAGTGCGGCGGCTTCTGACGAAATGTGCCCGGGACCGGCGCTTAGCTCCGGGGACATCCGTACCTTCTTCTTTGGGGACTTTTGCGGTCTACATCATTGCAAAAAACTTTTCCACTATGTCTGGCAAGGAGAAACTGTGCCAGCACAGAAAACATCCTCCATGGTGTTTGACATGTTGCAGAGAGGTTTGCTGAGTGTTTTGCACGATTAAAAAGAAAGTTGTTGAAAACACCTTCCAATCGAATGTTCATGTGTTTGGAAAAGGTAGGACAGTGGTAAGGTACTGTTTTGGATCAGTTTGCAAGCTGTGCACACTATCCCAGTGTTGTGCAACTTCATTCTTCACTTTCCGAAGCTACTGGTCTCTCCAGCTCCCGAAGGCGAAGAAGCGGCTTCTTCGCGCAAAGGCGATTGTGCCGGTCACAGTGCACTCCAGTGCGGCGGCTTCTTTCGAAATGTGCCCGGGACCGGCGCTTACCTCCGGGGACATCCGTACCTTCTTCTTTCAGAACTTTTGTGGTCTACATCATTGCACAAAACTTTTCCACTATGTCTGGCAAGGAGAAACTGTGCCTGCACAGAAAACATCCTCCATGGTGTTTGCCATGTTGCAGAGAGGTTTGCTGAGTGTTTTGCACGATGAAAAAGAAAGTTGTTGAAAACACCTTCCAATCGAATGTTCATGTGTTTGGAAAAGGTAGGACAGTGGTAGGGTACTGTTTTGGATCAGTTTGGAAGCTCTGCACACTATCCCAGTGTTGTGCAGCTTCATTCTTCACCTTTCCGTAGCTACTGGTCTCTCCGGCTCCCGGAGGCGAAGAAGCGGCTTCTTCGCGCAAAGGTGATTGTGCCGCTCACAGAGCACTGCAGACGGCGGCTTCTGACGTAATGTGCCCCGTATCTGCTCATAGCTCCCGGGGTCTCTGTACCTTCCAATTCCGTTTTTGGTCTTGGCAATGTAAATGATTTACTTGCAGCAGTAGGACGGGACAGTTAACTGGACTTTTTGCTTTTAGAGAGAAGCTAATGAAAAAGTTTCACCAGGATCAGAGCAGGTTGTAAAACAAGAAAATTGTCATGAAAAGAAGCCAGCCTTGTCCCCTTAGGTTTGTTAGCTGTGTTTGAACAAAATGAAATGTGTCAACTCGGTGTTCCTGGGTATCACATCAGTAACAGGTACTTCAGTTGCTGAATTTCTCTCGTCAAGTCAAGAAGAGAATCCAAGGAATTGTGATTTCATGCTCACAATTCACCCTGTGGTGCCGAAAGGTGAAAAAGGGGTGGAAGGTGCACGGGTCACTTAACTTGAATGGCCTATGTAAATCAGCGGCCGCTGATTTCCTGAAGGCTTCAACAGGTCAGTTGCCTATGTTTTTCTTGGAATTGTTTTAACCTTCGGTCATGTTTTTCTTGGGATTGTTTTACCCTTTCCCTATTAGTTCAGCCTTTGGTCTCCAGCCTTTGCTGACATTTCAAGTATCTCGGTAGCCTGGAAATGTGTTGTCATAATTGCTGACATCATTATTCCCTTCAAAGGGTTGTTTGCCTCAAGTCTCAGTTTTGCTGGTTTTCTGCTAGTTGATTGTCAGAGGGCAGCAGGTGTTGTGTAGGAGCAAGTACACAAACCCATAGCGTGCTTTTCTTTTGATTTGGCCTGTGTAGCTAATGGAATGACTGAACATCTGTGAGAGGCTTTTCTCTCCCCGTTAGGTTTCACTGGAAGGGCAGATGCAAATCGTCTACCTGAAGTCTTGGCACAGAAGAAAGTAGTGGTTTGCTGCTGCATCTAGCTAGAAGCTTACAAAAGGAAGGCCTTGGGCTGAGGCCCATTCCATTGGCTAAGTAGAAAAGGACTGTGGGAAGGTGAGGCAGCTGAATTAGAGGTAGATCAACAAGTGTGTTCAAAGCCTGGTGTATGGTGGTTGGTTGAATGGTGTTTGTTATGGCTTAAAGCTATGGAACTGATAAAGGCAAAGTTGCAAGAAAGCAGCTCTCCTTTGCATCTTGCTGGGGACTCTGCTTCACCACGGACCCTCAGCTCCAAGTTTGCCAAGGAGATGATCAGTAGGACTGTTGCAGAGCTGCTGTGTGCATCTGAATGGAATGGCAGAGAGTGAAGCGCTGGACATTTCTGGCTTTAGTACAATGCTGCTGCATTGGTGCCAGTTTAGTTGGTTTTCCATCAGTGGCCTTTCTGTCTAGGAGTACACTGCCCAGAACCTTTCTAGCATGTGATGCCATTTCCTTCCTGTTGTTTTCATACCTTCCTTCAGTTGAAAGGATGATACAATCTTTACATTTTGAAGATCCCTGTTAGGAAACACTATGCAAGAGGAGTCATCGCTCCCTTTTCTTCTGCCTCCTTTGTCATTTTCAGAGACTCATTTCAAATTTCTGCTAATGTCAAGAGGAATACTGAGATTACTTAGCAGGGTTGGCACTCTCAGCTGCTATCTTCTTTCATACTGCTTCATACTGGATGTGACTTAAAGGCCTCGTTTTGTCATCTGCATTCTGCTGTGATCCAAAGCTAAATATTCCAGATGTATGAAAACAAAAAGAACTCCTAGGTTTTGCAAGAACTAGCCCAGGAGGATTTGTGTTCAATTTGATCTCTACAGTGTTTCAGAAAAAAGGAGATTGTACTGTCTTCTTGTGTACTCTCTTCTTGTGCTCTCATGTTTTGCATGTCCTAGTGAATCGACCGGCTATGGTGGATTTTCAGGAGCCAGACGGCCACTCCCAGACACAGGCCCCCGAACACAAAGCACGGACCTTTCCCCTGGAAAAAAAACTGAGATGCCCCTCTTCTGGATGGTAGATGGCAGGAGCCACTGTGTACTATCAAACCAGCCCAACTTGGCACGGGTGCCACATTTCATCTGGGAACCATCCTGCGTATCGTGGATTTTCAGGAGCCAGCCGGCCACTCCCAGCCACAGGCCCCCAAACACAAACCACGACTCTTTTCCCTGGAAGTAAAACTGACCTGCCATCCTCGGGCTGGCAGATTGCAGGAACCACTTGGCTCTCTCAAACCAGGCAAACTTGGCACTGGTGCCACCTTTCATCTGGGAACCATCCTGCGTATCGTGGATTTTCAGGAGCCAGCCGGCCACTCCCAGCCACAGGCCCCCGAACACAAACCACGGCCCTTTTCCCTGGTAAACAAAACTTACCCACCCTGCTTCTGGCTGGCAGAGTGCAGGAGCCACTTGCCTGTATCAAATCAGCCTGACTTGGCACTGGTGCCACCTTTGGTCTGGGAGTCATGCTGCGTATTGTGGATTTTCAGGAGCCAGCCGGCCACTCCCAGCCGCAGGTCCCCAAACACAAACTACGGCCCTTTTCCCTGGAAGTAAAACTGACCTGCCCATCATCTGGCTGGCACATTGCAGCAGCCACTTGGTAATATCAAACCAGCCCGACTTGGTAATGGTGCCACCTTTCATCTGGGAACCATCCTGCGTATCGTGGATTTTCAGGAGCCAGCCGGCCACTCCCAGCCACAGGCCCCCAAACAAAAACTACGGCCCCTTTCCCTGGAAGTAAAACTGACCTGCCCATCCTCGGGCTGGCAGATTGCAGGAACCACTTGGCTCTCTCAAACCAGGCAAACTTGGCACTGGTGCCACCTTTCATCTGGGAACCATCCTGCGTATCGTGGATTTTCAGGAGCCAGCCGGCCACTACCAGCCACAGGCCCCTGAACACAAACCACAGCCCTTTTCCCTGGCAAACAAAACTCACCCACCCCACTTCTGGCTGGCAGATTGCATGAGCCACTTCCCTTTATCAAACCAGCCCGGCTCGGCACTGGTGCCACCTTTCATCTGGGAACCATCCTGCGTATTGTGGATTTTCAGGAGCCAGCCAGCCACTCCCAGCCACAGGCCCCTGAACACAAACCACGGCCCTTTTCCCTGGCCAACAAAACTTTCCCACCCCACTTCTGGTTGGCAGATTTCAGGAGCCACTTGCCTCTATCAAACCAGCTCGACTTGGCAGTGGTGCCACCTTTCATCTGGGAACCATCCTGCGTATCGTGGATATTCAGGAGCCAGCCGGCCACTCCCAGCCACAGGCCCCCAAACACAAACTACGGCACCTTTCCCTAGAATTAAAACTGACCTGCCCATCTTCTGGCTGGCAGATTGCAGGAACCACTTGGCTCTCTCATACCAGCCCAACTTGGCACTGGTGCCACCTTTCATCTGGGAACCATCCTGCGTATCGTGGATTTTCAGGAGCCAGCCGGCCACTCCCAGCCACAGGCCCCCAAACGCAAACCACGGCCCTTTTCCCTGGAAGTAAAACTGACCTGCCCATCATCTGGCTGGCACATTGCAGCAGCCACTTGGTAATATCAAACCAGCCCGACTCGGCACTGGTGCCACCTTTCATCTGGGAAACATCCTGCGTATTGTGGATTTTCAGGAGCCAGCCGGCCACTCCCATCCACAGGTCCCGAAACAAACACTACGGCCCTTTTCCCTGGAATTAAAACTGAACTGCCCATCTTCTGGCTGGCAGATTGCAGGAGCCACTTGGTACTATCAAACCAGCCCTACTTGGAACTGCTGAGACTTTTCATCTGGGAACCATCCTGCGTATCGTGGATTTTCAGGAGCCAACCGGCCACTCCCAGCCACATGCCCCCAAACAAAACTACGGCCCCTTTCCCTGGAATTAAAACTGACCTGCCCGTCATCTGGCTGGCAGATTGCAGGAGCCACTTGCCTGTATCAATCCAGCCCGACTCGGCACTGGTGCCACCTTTCATCTGGGAACCATCCTGCGTATCGTGGATTTTCAGGAGCCAGCCGGCCACTCCCAGCCACAGGCCCCCGAACACAAACCACGGCCCTTTTTCCCTGGCAAACAAAACTAACCCACCCCGCTTCTGGCTGGCAGATTGCAGGAGCCACTTGACTCTATCAAACCAGCCCGACTCGGCACTGGTGCCACCTTTCATCTGGGAACCATCCTGCGTATTGTGGATTTTCAGGAGCCAGCCGGCCACTCCCAGCCACAGGCCCCCGAACAAACACTACGGCCCTTTTCCCTGGCAAACAAAACAACCCACTCCGCTTCTGGCTGGCAGATTTCAGGAGACACTCCCCCATATAAAACCAGCCCGACTCGGCCCTGGTGCCAGCTTTCATCTGGGAACCATCCTGCGTATCGTGGATTTTCAGGAACCAGCCGGCCACTCCCAGCCACAGGTCCCCAAACAAATACTTTGGCCCTTTTCCCTGGAAGTAAAACTGACCTGCCCATGTTCTGGCTGGGAGATTGCAGGAGCCACTTGCTACTATCAAACCAGCCAAACTTGGCACTGCTGCCACTTCTCATCTGGGAACCATCCTGCGTATCGTGGATTTTCAGGAACCAGCCGGCCACTCCCAGCCACAGGCCCCCAAACACAAACTACGGCACCTTTCCCTGGAATTAAAACTGACCTGCCCATCTTGTGGCTGGCAGATTGCAGGAACCACTTGGCTCTCTCATACCAGCCCAACTTGGCACTGGTGCCACCTTTCATGTTTGAACCATCCTGTGTATCGTGGATTTTCAGGAGCCAGCCGGCCACTCCCAACCACAGGCCCCCGAACACAAACCACGGCCCTTTTCCCTGGCAAACAAAAAACTCACCCGCCCCGCTTCTGGCTGGCAGATTGCAGGAGCCACTTGCCTCTATCAATCCAGCCCGACTCGGCACTGGTGCCACCTTTGATCTGGGAACCATCCTGCGTATCATGGATTTTCAGGAGCCAGCCGGCCACTCCCAGACACAGGCCCCCAAACACAAACCACGGCCCTTTTCCCTGGCAAACAAAACTTACCCACCCCGCTTCTGGCTGGCAGATTGCAGGAGCCACTTCCCTCTATCAAACCAGCCCGTCTCGGCACTGGTGCCACCTTTCATCTGGGAACCATCCTGCGTATCGTGGATTTTCAGGAGCCAGCCGGCCACTCCCAGCCTCAGGTCCCCAAACAAATACTACGGCCCTTTTCCCTGGAAGTAAAACTGACCTGCCCATCTTCTGCTGGCACATTGCAGGAGCCACTTCCCCATATCAAACCAGCCCGACTCGGCACTGGTGCCACCTTTCATCTGGGAACTATCCTGCGTATCGTGGATTTTCAGGAGCCAGCCGGACACTCCCAGCCACAGGCCCCCAAACACAAACCACGGCCCTTTTCCCTGGGAAACAAAAATTACCCACCCCGCTTCTGGCTGGCAGATTGCAGGAGCCACTTCCCACTATCAAAGCAGCCCGACTCGGCACTGGTGCCACCTTTCATCTGGGAACCATCCTGCGTATCGTGGATTTTCAGGAGCCAGCCGGCCACTCCTAGCCACAGGCCCCCGAACACAAACCACGGCACTTTTCCCTGGAAACAAAATTTACCCACCCGCTTCTGGCTGGCAGATTGCAGGAGCCCTTGCCTCTATCAAACCAGCCCGACTCGGCACTGGTGCCACCTTTCATCTGGGAACCATCCTGCGTATCGTGGATTTTCAGGAGCCAGCTGGCCACACCCAGACACAGGTCCCCAAACAAATACTACGGCCTTTTTCCCTTGAAGTAAAACTGACCTGCCCATCTTTTGGTTGGCAGATTGCAGGAGCCAGTTGGTACTATCAAACCAGCCCGACTTGGCACTGCTGCCACTTTTCATCTGGGAACCATCCTGCGTATCGTGGATTTTCAGGAGCCAGCCGGCCAGTCCAGCCACAGGCCCCAACAAATCTACGGCCCTTTCCCTGCAAACAAACACTCACCGCCCGCTTCTGGCTGCAGATTGAGGAGCCCCTTCCCCATATCAAACAGCCCGACTTGGTAATGGTGCCACCTTTCATCTGGGAACCATCCTGCGTATCGTGGATTTTAGAGCAGCCGGCCATCCCAGCACAGGCCCCAAACACAAACTACGCCCCTTTCCTGGAAGTAAAACTGACCTGCCATCCTCGGCTGGCAGATTGCAGGAACCACGTGGCTCTCTCAAACCAGCCAAACTTGGCACTGGTGCCACCTTTCATCTGGGAACCATCCTGCGTATCGTGGATTTTCAGGAGCCAGCCGGCCACTCACAGCCACAGGCCCCCAAACACAAACTACGGCCCCTTTCCCTGGAAGTAAAACTGACCTGCCCATCTGGCTGGCAGATTGCAGGAACCACTTGGCTCTCTCAAACCAGGCAAACTTGGCACTGGTGCCACCTTTCATCTGGGAACCATCCTGCGTATCGTGGATTTTCAGGAGCCAGCCGGCCACTACCAGCCACAGGCCCCTGAACACAAACCACAGCCCTTTTCCCTGGCAAACAAAACTCACCCACCCACTTCTGGCTGGCAGATTGCATGAGCCACTTCCCTTTATCAAACCAGCCCGCTCGGCACTGGTGCCACCTTTCATCTGGGAACCATCCTGCGTATTGTGGATTTTCAGGAGCCAGCCGGCCACTCCCAGCCACAGGCCCCTGAACACAAACCACGGCCCTTTTCCCTGGCCAACAAAACTTTCCCACCCCACTTCTGGTTGGCAGATTTCAGGAGCCACTTGCCTCTATCAATCCAGCTCGACTTGGCACTGGTGCCACCTTTCATCTGGGAACCATCCTGCGTATCGTGGATTTTCAGGAGCCAGCCGGCCACTCCCAGCCACAGGCCCCCAAACACAAACTACGGCACCTTTCCCTGGAATTAAAACTGACCTGCCCATCTTCTGGCTGGCAGATTGCAGGAACCACTTGGCTCTCTCATACCAGCCCAACTTGGCACTGGTGCCACCTTTCATCTGGGAACCATCCTGCGTATCGTGGATTTTCAGGAGCCAGCCGGCCACTCCCAGCCACAGGCCCCCAAACGCAAACCACGGCCCTTTTCCCTGGAAGTAAAACTGACCTGCCCATCATCTGGCTGGCACATTGCAGCAGCCACTTGGTAATATCAAACCAGCCCGACTCGGCACTGGTGCCACCTTTCATCTGGGAAACATCCTGCGTATTGTGGATTTTCAGGAGCCAGCCGGTCCACTCCCATCCACAGGTCCCGAAACAAACACTACGGCCCTTTCCCTGGAATTAAAAATGAACTGCCCATCTTCTGGCTGGCAGATTGCAGGAGCCACTTGGTACTATCAAACCAGCCCTACTTGGAACTGCTGAGACTTTTCATCTGGGAACCATCCTGCGTATCGTGGATTTTCAGGAGCCAACCGGCCACTCCCAGCCACATGCCCCCAAACACAAACTACGGCCCCTTTCCCAGGAATTAAAACTGACCTGCCCGTCATCTGGCTGGCAGATTGCAGGAGCCACTTGCCTGTATCAATCCAGCCCGACTCGGCACTGGTGCCACCTTTCATCTGGGAACCATCCTGCGTATCGTGGATTTTCAGGAGCCAGCCGGCCACTCCCAGCCACAGGCCCCCGAACACAAACCACGGCCCTTTTCCCTGGCAAACAAAACTAACCCACCCCGCTTCTGGCTGGCAGATTGCAGGAGCCACTTGACTCTATCAAACCAGCCCGACTCGGCACTGGTGCCACCTTTCATCTGGGAACCATCCTGCGTATTGTGGATTTTCAGGAGCCAGCCGGCCACTCCCAGCCACAGGCCCCCGAACAAACACTACGGCCCTTTTCCCTGGCAAACAAAACTAACCCACTCCGCTTCTGGCTGGCAGATTTCAGGAGACACTCCCCCATATAAAACCAGCCCGACTCGGCCCTGGTGCCAGCTTTCATCTGGGAACCATCCTGCGTATCGTGGATTTTCAGGAACCAGCCGGCCACTCCCAGCCACAGGTCCCCAAACAAATACTTTGGCCCTTTTCCCTGGAAGTAAAACTGACCTGCCCATGTTCTGGCTGGGAGATTGCAGGAGCCACTTGCTACTATCAAACCAGCCAAACTTGGCACTGCTGCCACTTCTCATCTGGGAACCATCCTGCGTATCGTGGATTTTCAGGAACCAGCCGGCCACTCCCAGCCACAGGCCCCCCAAACACAAACTACGGCACCTTTCCCTGGAATTAAAACTGACCTGCCCATCTTGTGGCTGGCAGATTGCAGGAACCACTTGGCTCTCTCATACCAACCCAACTTGGCACTGGTGCCACCTTTCATCTTTGAACCATCCTGTGTATCGTGGATTTTCAGGAGCCAGTCGGCCACTCCCAACCACAGGCCCCCGAACACAAACCACGGCCCTTTTCCCTGGCAAACAAAAAACTCACCCCCCCGCTTCTGGCTGGCAGATTGCAGGAGCCACTTGCCTCTATCAATCCAGCCCGACTCGGCACTGGTGCCACCTTTGATCTGGGAACCATCCTGCGTTATCATGGATTTTCAGGAGCCAGCCGGCCACTCCCAGACACAGGCCCCAAACACAAACACGGCCCTTTTCCCTGGCAAACAAAACTTACCCACCCCGCTTCTGGCTGGCAGATTGCAGGAGCCACTTCCCTCTATCAAACCAGCCCGGCTCGGCACTGGTGCCACCTTTCATCTGGGAACCATCCTGCGTATCGTGGATTTTCAGGAGCCAGCCGCCACTCCAGCCTCAGGTCCCCAAACAAATACTACGGCCCTTTTCCCTGGAATAAAACTGACCTCCCATCTTCTGCTGGCACATTGCAGGAGCCACTTCCCATATCAAACAGCCCGACTCGGCACTGGTGCCACCTTTCATCTGGGAACTATCCTGCGTATCGTGGATTTTCAGGAGCCAGCCGGACACTCCAGCCACAGGCCCCCAAACACAAACCACGGCCCTTTTCCCTGGGAAACAAAATTAACCCACCCCGCTTCTGGCTGGCAGATTGCAGGAGCCACTTCCCACTATCAAACCAGCCCGACTCGGCACTGGTGCCACCTTTCATCTGGGAACCATCCTGCGTATCGTGGATTTTCAGGAGCCAGCCGGCCACTCCTAGCCACAGGCCCCGAACACAAACTACGGCCCTTTTCCCTGGAAACAAAATTTACCCACCCGCTTCTGGCTGCAGATTGCAGGAGCCCCTTGCCTCTATCAAACCAGCCCGACTCGGCACTGGTGCCACCTTTCATCTGGGAACCATCCTGCGTATCGTGGATTTTCAGGAGCCAGCTGGCCACACCCAGACACAGGTCCCCAAACAAATACTACGGCCTTTTCCCTGAAGTAAAACTGACCTGCCCATCTTTTGGTTGGCAGATTGCAGGAGCCAGTTGGTACTATCAAACCAGCCCGACTTGGCACTGCTGCCACTTTTCATCTGGGAACCATCCTGCGTATCGTGGATTTTCAGGAGCCAGCCGGCCAGTCCCAGCCACAGGCCCCCAAACAAAATCTACGGCCCTTTTCCCTGGCAAACAAAACTCACCCGCCCGCTTCTGGCTGGCAGATTGAAGGAGCCACTTCCCCATATCAAATCAGCCGACTTGGCACTGGTGCCACCTTTCATCTGGGAACCATCCTGCGTATCGTGGATTTTCAGGAGCCAGCCGGCCACTCCCAGCCACAGGCCCCAAACACAAACTACGGCCCCTTTCCCTGGAAGTAAAACTGACCTGCCCATCCTCGGGCTGGCAGATTGCAGGAACCACGTGGCTCTCTCAAACCAGCCAAACTTGGCACTGGTGCCACCTTTCATCTGGGAACCATCCTGCGTATCGTGGATTTTCAGGAGCCAGCCGGCCACTCCCAGCCACAGGCCCCCGAACACAAACCACGGCCCTTTTCCCTGGCAAACAAAACTCACCCGCCCCGCTTCTGGCTGGCAGATTGCAGGAGCCACTTCCCCATATCAAACCAGCCCGACTCGGCACTGGTGCCACCTTTCATCTGGGAACCATACTGCGTATCGTGGATTTTCAGGAGCCAGACGGCCACTCCCAGCCACAGGCCCCCGAACACAAACTACGGACCTTTTCCCTGGTAAACAAAACTTACCCACCCTGCTTCTGGCTGGCAGATTGCAGGAGCCACTTGCCTGTATCAAATCAGCCTGACTTGGCACTGGTGCCACCTTTGGTCTGGGAGTCATCCTGCGTATCGTGGATTTTCAGGAGCCAGCCGGCCACTCCCAGCAGCAGGTCCCCAAACACAAACTACGGCCCATTTCCCTGGAAGTAAAACTGACCTGCCCATCCTCGGGCTGGCAGATTGCAGGAACCACTTGGCTCTCTCAAACCAGGCAAACTTGGCACTGGTGCCACCTTGGGTCTGGGAACCATCCTGCGTATCGTGGATTTTCAGGAGCCAGCTGGCCACTCGGAGCCACAGGTCCCCAAACAAATACTACGGCCCATTTCCCTTGACTTAAAACTGACCTGCCAATCTTCTGGCTGGCAGATTGCAGGAGCCACTTGGTACTATCAAACCAGCCCGACTTGGCACTGCTGCCACTTTTCATCTGGGAACCATCCTGCGTATCTTGGATTTTCAGGAACCAGCCGGCCAGTCCCAGCCACAGGCCCCCAAACAAAATCTAAGGCACCTTTCCCTGGAAGTAAAACTGACCTGCCCATCTTCTGGCTGGCAGATTGCAGGAGCCACTTCCCTCAATCAAACCAGCCTGACTCGGCACTGCTGCCACCTTTCATCTAGGAACCATCCTGCGTATCGTGGATTTTCAGGAGCCAGCCGGCCACTCCCAGCTACAGGTCCCCAAACAAATACTACGGCCCTTTTCCCTGGAATTAAAACTGACCTGCCCATCATCTGGCTGGAAGATTGCAGGAGCCACTTCCCTCTATCAAACCAGCCCGTCTCGGCACTGGTGCCACCTTTCATCTGGGAACCATCCTGCGTATCGTGGATTTTCAGGAGCCAGCCGGCCACTCCCAGCCACAGGTCCCCAAACAAATACTACGGCCCTTTTCCCTGGAAGTAAAACTGACCTGCCCATCTTCTGGCTGGCAGATTGCAGGAGCCACTTCCCCATATCAAACCAGCCCGACTCGGCACTGGTGCCACCTTTCATCTGGGAACCATCCTGCGTATCGTGGATTTTCAGGAGCCAGCCGGACACTCCCAGCCACAGGCCCCCAAACACAAACCACGGCCCTTTTCCCTGGGAAACAAAAATTACCCACCCCGCTTCTGGCTGGCAGATTGCAGGAGCCACTTCCCACTATCAAACCAGCCCGACTCGGCACTGGTGCCACCTTTCATCTGGGAACCATCCTGCGTATCGTGGATTTTCAGGAGCCAGCCGGCCACTCCCAGCCACAGGCCCCCGAACACAAACCACGGCACTTTTCCCCGGGAAACAAAATTTACCCACCCCGCTTCTGGCTGGCAGATTGCAGGAGCCCCTTGCCTCTATCAAACCAGCCCGACTCGGCACTGGTGCCACCTTTCATCTGGGAACCATCCTGCGTATCGTGGATTTTCAGGAGCCAGCTGGCCACACCCAGACACAGGTCCCCAAACAAATACTACGGCCCTTTTCCCTTGAAGTAAAACTGACCTGCCCATCTTCTGGTTGGCAGATTGCAGGAGCCAGTTGGTACTATCAAACCAGCCCGACTTGGCACTGCTGCCACTTTTCATCTGGGAACCATCCTGCGTATCGTGGATTTTCAGGAGCCAGCAGGCCAGTCCCAGCCACAGGCCCCCAAACAAAATCTACGGCCCTTTTCCCTGGCAAACAAAACTCACCCGCCCCGCTTCTGGCTGGCAGATTGAAGGAGCCACTTCCCCATATCAAACCAGCCCGACTTGGCACTGGTGCCACCTTTCATCTGGGAACCATCCTGCGTATCGTGGATTTTCAGGAGCCAGCCGGCCACTCCCAGCCACAGGCCCCCAAACACAAACTACGGCCCCTTTCCCTGGAAGTAAAACTGACCTGCCCATCCTCGGGCTGGCAGATTGCAGGAACCACTTGGCTCTCTCTAAGCAGCCAAACTTGGCACTGGTGCCACCTTTCATCTGGGAACCATCCTGCGTATCGTGGATTTTCAGGAGCCAGCCGGCCACTCCCAGCCACAGGCCCCCGAACACAAACTACGGCCCTTTTCCCTGGTAAACAAAACTTACCCACCCCGCTTCTGGCTGGCAGATTGCAGGAGCCACTTGCCTGTATCAAATCAGCATGACTTGGCACTGGTGCCACCTTTGGTCTGGGAGTCATCCTGCGTATTGTGGATTTTCAGGAGCCAGCCGGCCACTCCCAGCAGCAGGTCCCCAAACACAAACTACGGCCCATTTCCCTGGAAGTAAAACTGACCTGCACATCATCTGGCTGGCACATTGCAGCAGCCACTTGGTAATATCAAACCAGCCCGACTTGGTAATGGTGCCACCTTTCATCTGGGAGTCATCCTGCGTATCGTGGATTTTCAGGAGCCAGCTGGCCACTCCCAGCCACAGGCCCCCAAACACAAACTACGGCCCCTTTCCCTGGAAGCAAAACTGACCTGCCCATCCTCGGGCTGGCAGATTGCAGGAACCACTTGGCTCTCTCAAACCAGGCAAACTTGGCACTGGTGCCACCTTGGGTCTGGGAACCATCCTGGGTATCGTGGATTTTCAGGAGCCAGCTGGCCACTCGGAGCCACAGGTCCCCAAACAAATACTACGGCCCTTTTCCCTTGACTTAAAACTGACCTGCCAATCTTCTGGCTGGCAGATTGCCGGAGCCACTTGGTACTATCAAACCAGCCCGACTTGGCACTGCTGCCACTTTTCATCTGGGAACCATCCTGCGTATCTTGGATTTTCAGGAACCAGCCGGCCAGTCCCAGCCACAGGCCCCCAAACAAAATCGAAGGCACCTTTCCCTGGAAGTAAAACTGACCTGCCCATCTTCTGGCTGGCAGATTGCAGGAGCCACTTCCCTCAATCAAACCAGCCTGACTCGGCACTGCTGCCACCTTTCATCTGGGAACCAT
Source organism: Zonotrichia leucophrys gambelii (assembly GCF_028769735.1). NCBI lineage: Eukaryota > Metazoa > Chordata > Aves > Passeriformes > Passerellidae > Zonotrichia > Zonotrichia leucophrys. The sequence continues at coordinate 32,817 of NW_026992748.1, forward strand.
CCTGCGTATCGTGGATTTTCAGGAGCCAGCTGGCCACACCCAGACACAGGTCCCCAAACAAATACTACGGCCCTTTTCCCTTGAAGTAAAACTGACCTGCCCATCTTCTGGTTGGCAGATTGCAGGAGCCAGTTGGTACTATCAAACCAGCCCGACTTGGCACTGCTGCCACTTTTCATCTGGGAACCATCCTGCGTATCGTGGATTTTCAGGAACCAGCCGGCCAGTCCCAGCCACAGGCCCCCAAACAAAATCTACGGCCCTTTTCCCTGGCAAACAAAACTCACCCGCCCCGCTTCTGGCTGGCAGATTGAAGGAGCCACTTCCCCATATCAAACCAGCCCGACTTGGCACTGGTGCCACCTTTCATCTGGGAACCATCCTGCGTATCGTGGATTTTCAGGAGCCAACCGGCCACTCCCAGCCAAAGGCCCCCGAACAAAAACCACGGCCCTTTTCCCTGGGAAACAAAACTTACCCACCCTGCTTCTGCCTGGCAGATTGCAGGAGCCACTTGCCTGTATCAAACCAGCCCGACTTGGCACTGGTGCCACCTTTGGTCTGGGAGTCGTCCTGCGTATTGTGGATTTTCAGGGGCCAGCCGGCCACTCCCAGCCACAGGTCCCCAAACACAAACTACGGCCCTTTTCCCTGGTAGTAAAACTGACCTGCCCATCATCTGGCTGGCACATTGCAGCAGCCACTTGGTAATATCAAACTAGCCCGACTTGGTACTGGTGCCACTTTTCATCTGGGAACCATCCTGCGTATCGTGGATTTTCAGGAGCCAGCTGGCCACTCCGAGCCACAAGCCTCCGAACAAAAACTAGGGCCCTTTTCCCTGGCAAACAAAACTCACCCACCCCGCTTCTCGCTGGCAGATTGCAGGAGCCGCTTGCCTCTATCAAACCAGCCCGACTCAACAGTGGTGCCACCTTTCATCTGGGAACCATCCTGCGTATCGTGGATTTTCAGGTGCCAGCCGGCCACTCCCAGCCACAGGCCCCCAAACACAAACTACGGCCCTTTTCCCTGGAAGTAAAACTGACCTGCCCATCCTCGGGCTGGCAGATTGCAGGAACCACTTGGCTCTGTCAAACCAGCCAAACTTGGCACTGGTGCCACCTTTCATCTGGGAACCATCCTGCGTATCGTGGATTTTCAGGAACCAGCCGGCCACTCCCAGCCACAGGCCCCCGAACACAAACCACGGCCCTTTTCCCTGGCAAACAAAACTCACCCGCCCCGCTTCTGGCTGGCCGATTGCAGGAGCCACTTCCCCATATCGAACCAGCCCGACTTAGCACTGGTGCCACCTTTCATCTGGGAACCATCCTGCGTATCGTGGATTTTCAGGAGCCAGCCGGCCACTCCCAGCCACAGGCCCCCGAACACAAACCACGGCCCTTTTCCC
>NW_026992749.1:0-34074 GCF_028769735.1 Zonotrichia leucophrys gambelii
TTTTTCAGTTTTTGGGCTCCATTTTTCAGTTTTTGGGCCCCATTTTGGGCTCCATTTTGGGTTTTTGGTCCCCATTTTTCAGTTTTTGGTCTCCATTTTCCAGTTTCTGAGCCCCATTTTGGTCTCCATTTTTCAGTTTTTGGCCCATTTTCCAGTTTTGGCCCATTTTGGGTTTTTGGTTCCATTTTCCAGTTTCTGAGCCCATTTGTCCCATTTCGTTTTCCCATTTGTTTTGGTCTCCATTTTTCGTTTTTGAGCCCATTTGGTTTTCCATTTTTAGTTTTGTCTCCATTTCCGTTTCTGAGCCCATTTTTTTTCAGTTTTTGGTCTCCATTTCCCGTTTCTGAGCCCATTTTTCAGTTTTTGGCCCCATTTCCCGTTTCTGAGCCCATTTTGTTTGGTTTTTTTTGGCCCATTTTTTTTCCATTTTTTGTGAGCCCATTTCGGTTTTGAGTCCCATTTTTCAGTTTTTGGTCTCCATTTCCCGTTTCTGAGCCCATTTTTTGCATTTTTTTGAGTTTAGTTTGTCCCATTTCCCGTTTCTGAGCCCATTTTGGGTTTTTGGTCTCCATTTTCCAGTTTCTGAGCCCCATTTTGGGCTCCATTTTCCCGTTTCTGAGCCCATTTTGGGTTTTTGGTCTCCATTTTTCAGTTTTTGGTCTCCATTTCCCAGTTTCTGAGCCCCATTTTGGTCCCCATTTTTCAGTTTTTGGTCTCCATTTCCCGTTTCTGAGCCCATTTTGGGTTTTTGGTCTCCATTTCCCGTTTCTGAGCCCCATTTTGGTCTCCATTTTTCAGTTTTTGGTCTCCATTTCCCGTTTCTGAGCCCCATTTTGGGGTCCATTTTAGGACATTGAGTTCCATTTGGGTTTTTGGTCCCCATTTTTCAGTTTTTGAGCCCCATTTCCCGTTTCTGAGCCCATTTTGGGTTTTTGGTCTCCATTTCCCGTTTCTGAGCCCCATTTTGGTCCCCATTTTTCAGTTTTTGTGCTCCATTTCCAGTTCCTGAGCCCCATTTTTCAGTTTTTGTGCTCCATTTCCCAGTTTCTGAGCCCCATTTTGGGCTCCATTTTGGGTTTTTGGGGTCCATTTCCCGTTTCTGAGCCCCATTTTGGTCCCCATTTTTCAGTTTTTGGTCTCCATTTCCCGTTTCTGAGCCCATTTTGGGTTTTTGGTCCCCATTTTTCAGTTTTTGTGCCCCATTTCCCGTTTCTGAGCCCATTTTTCAGTTTTTGGTCTCCATTTCCCGTTTCTGAGCCCATTTTGGGTTTTTGGTCTCCATTTCCCGTTTCTGAGCCCATTTTGGGTTTTTGGTCCCCATTTTTCAGTTTTTGGTCTCCATTTCCCGTTTCTGAGCCCCATTTTGGTCCCCATTTTTCAGTTTTTGGTCTCCATTTCCCGTTTCTGAGCCCATTTTGGGTTTTTGGGCTCCATTTTCCAGTTTCTGAGCCCCATTTTGGGGTCTATTTTAGGACATTGAGTTCCATTTGGGGTTTTTGGGCCCCATTTTTCAGTTTTTGGGCTCCATTTTCCAGTTTTTGAGCCCCATTTTGGGCTCCATTTTGGGTTTTTGGGCTCCATTTGGGGTTTTTGGGCCCCATTTTGGGCTCCATTTTTCAGTTTTTGAGCCCCATTTTGGGTTTTTGAGTTCCATTTTTCAGTTTTTGGGCTCCATTTTCCAGTTTCTGAGCCCCATTTTGGGTTTTTGAGTTCCATTTTTCAGTTTTTGAGCCCCATTTTGGGTTTCTGAGCCCATTTTTCAGTTTTTGGGCTCCATTTCCCGTTTCTGAGCCCATTTTGGGTTTTTGAGCCCCATTTTTCAGTTTCTGTGCTCCATTTCCCGTTTCTGAGCCCCATTTTGGGTTTTTGAGCCCCATTTTGGTCTCCATTTTTCAGTTTTTGGTCTCCATTTCCCGTTTCTGAGCCCCATTTTTCAGTTTTTGGGCTCCATTTCCCGTTTCTGAGCCCCATTTTGGGTTTTTGGGCTCCATTTTTCAGTTTTTGAGCCCCATTTTGGGCTCCATTTTGGGTTTTTGGGGTCCATTTCCCGTTTCTGAGCCCATTTTGGGGTCCATTTTAGGACATTGAGTTCCATTTTGGGTTTTTGAGCCCCATTTGGGTTTTTGGTCTCCATTTCCCGTTTCTGACCCCATTTCATGCCTTTCCCCCAGACTCACTCCACGAACTCGTGCAGGCCCAGGTCGCAGAACATGAAGCCGTGGTAGCCGAAGACGTCGCCGCTGAAGAATTTGACGCCGTTCCGGTGGCAGAAGTGGTTGATCCTGAGCAGGGATTCCCGGGAGCAGCCCGTCAGGCACACCTGGGGGGAATGAAATAAATGGGGGTCACCAGGGGTTGGGGGGCTCGGGGGGGAAATGGGGGAAATGGGGACAGTGGGGGGGGTTGGGGTACAAGGGGATTGGGCCCCAAAATGGGGGGGCTGTCTTGAAATGGGGGGATTCTATCCTAAAATGAAATGCTTCTACCCCAAAATGGGATGATCACACTCTGGAATGGGATAATATTCCAAAACCTGGGGGTATCCACCCCAAACCTGTGACAATCCCCCCCAAAACCCCCTCAAATCCAGGAATATTCCCCCCAAAACCCATGACAATCCCCCCAAACCTGTCACAATCCCCCCCAAACCTGTCACAATCCCCCCCAAACCTGTGACAATCCCCCCCAAACCCCCTCAAATCCAGGACTATCCACCCCAAACCCGTGACAATCCCCCCAAACCTGTGACAATTCCCCCCAATCCCCCCAAACCCGTGACAATCCCCCCAAAACCCCTCAAATCCAGGACTATCCACCCCAAACCTGTGACAATCCCACCCAAACCTGTCACAATCCCCCCAAAACCCCTCAAATCCAGGACTATCCACCCCAAACCTGTGACAATCCCCCCAAACCTGTGACAATCCCACCCAAACCTGTCACAATTCCCCCCAAACCTGTCACAATCTCCCCCAAATCCATGACAATCCCACCCAATCCCCCCAAACCCATGACAATCCCCCCCAACCCCCCCAAACCTGTGACAACCCCCCCAAACCCGTCACAATCCCCCCCAAACCTGTGACAATCCCCCCAAACCTGTCACAATCCCCCCAAACCTGTGACAATCCCCCCAAACCTGTCACAATCCCCCCAAACCTGTCACAATCCCCCCAAACCTGTGACAATCCCCTCCAAACCCGTGACAATCCCCCCAAACCCGTCACAATCCCCCCAGACCCCCGGATCTGTGTCCCCCCCCCTGGTACCGCGTCGAACTGGGTGAAGAACTCGAGGGGTTTGCTGTCCACGCTCTCGGGGTCGGCCCTGACCTCCACCATGGGGTTCAGGCTCTGCGCCCGCTCCAGAGAGGCCTCGGCGCGGTTCCGGCCCTGCGAGCCCGCGGGGATCAGGAACTGGGCCCGGCTCTCCTCGGGGGACACCTGGGGACACAGGGGACATTGGGGACACCATGGGGACACCATGGGGACATTGGGGACACCATGGGGACACCATGGGGACATTGGGGACAGTGGGGACACAGCTCTGGGATCAGGAACTGCGCCCGGCTCTCCTCGGGGGACACCTGGGGACAGTGGGGACACCATGGGGACAGTGGGGACAGTGGGGACAGTGGGGACAGTGGGGACATTGGGGACATTGGGGACAGTGGGGACACCATGGGGACACCATGGGGACAGTGGGGACACCATGGGGACAGTGGGGACACCATGGGGACACAGCTCTGGGACACCTGGGGACACTGGGGACAGTGGGGACATTGGGGACACCATGGGGACAGTGGGGACACCATGGGGACATTGGGGACAGTGGGGACAGAGGGGACACCATGGGGACATTGGGGACACAGCTCTGGGACACCTGGGGACATTGGGGACAGTGGGGACATTGGGGACACAGCTCTGGGATCAGGAACTGCGCCCGGCTCTCCTCGGGGGACACCTGGGGACACCATGGGGACACAGCTCTGGGACACCATGGGGACATTGGGGACACCATGGGGACACCATGGGGACATTGGGGACATTGGGGACAGTGGGGACACCATGGGGACAGTGGGGACACAGGCACAGAGCTCTGGGATCAGGAACTGGGCCCTGCTGTCCCATGGATGGAAGGGATGAAATTTCCATATTTTGGGGGGAAAACCCCATAGATGGAGACAATAAAATCCCCAGATTTTGGGGGAAAAACCCCACGGATGGAAGGGATGAGATTTTTTTAGATTTTGGGGCTGTTCCTGAGGGGAGCAGAGGGAAAACTCGCAAGGATAGAGGTGATGGTGTGCCCAGGTGTGTGCCCAGGTGTGTGCCCAGGTGTGTGCCCAGGTGTGTGCCCAGGTGTGTTCCCAGCTGTTCCCAGCTGTGCCCAGGTGTGCCCCCCTCACCTGTTGGTGGTCCAGCAGGGTGAGCCCCCTGACCCCGGCCAGGATCAGATTTTTGGCCACCTCGGCCCCCAGCCCGCGCAGCCCCACCAGCAGCACCCGCGACGCCCGCAACCTGCGAGGGGAGCCCAGGAAAAATCAGCATTTATCCTCAAAATAAAGCCTAAAAAATGGCAATGTGGGACCCCAAAACCTGATAGAGTCACCCCAAACCCCATGGGGACACCCCAAGAGCAAATAAGGACCCCCAGACCCCTTTAAAGCCACCCCAAATCCTCATGGAGACCCCCTAAAACCACACAGAGCCGCTCCTAACCCCTATGGGGACCCCAAAACCCCAACAGAGCCACCCCAAATCCCCATGGAGACCCCCCAAAATCACAACAGAGCCACCCCAAATCCCCATGGAGACCCCCCAAAATCACAACAGAGCCGCTCCTAACCACTATGGGGATCCCCAAGACCAAATAAGGACCCCCAGACCCCTATAGAGCCATCCCTAACCCCTAAGGGGAGCCCAAAACCACAACAGAGCCACCCTTAAACCTTATGGGGACACCCCAAAACCCCAATAGAGCCGCCCTTAAACCTTATGGGGACACCCCAAGACAAAATAAGGACCCCCAGACCCCAACATAGCCACCCCTAAGCTCCATAGGGACCCCAAAACCCCAACAGAGCCACCCTTAAACCTTATGGGGGAACCTAAAACCCCAACAGAGCCACCCCTAACCCCTATGGGGACCCCCAAGACCAAACAGAGACCCTCAGACCCCTACAGGGATCCCCCAGAGCCCCTCCAGAGCCCCCCTGAAGCTCCCACACGGCTCTTACCCGCCCATAGGGCCCCCAAAACCGATAGAGAGACCCCCACACACAAAGCCCCTCCAGCCCCACCGACCTTTTCTGGGCCTCGAGCCCCCAGAGCCGGATCTGGCGGTCGTACTGAGCCGCCTCCTCCTCGCTGATGCCGCCGGGGCTGGACTCGTCTTTCTCCACCATGGCGGCGGCCCCCGAGACCACCCTGAGGATCCCACAAAGCCCCTCAAGACCCCTAAAAATCCCCTCTGAGCTTTTAAATCTCTCTGGGCACCTCAGAGCTCTTCACAGGCCATTAAAGCCCCTCAAAACCCCTCAAAGCCCCTCACGACCCCCTCAAACCCCTCACGGCCCCTCACGAAACTCGCGGCGCCCCCTGGCGGCCCGCGCAAACCCCCGCGCCCGCCGCCGCTCCACATCCCGCCGGCCGGGGGGGACCGCACCGAATCCGCTCCCGGTACCCGCGGCCCCTCAGGAGAAAAGAACGTTCAGAGGTTTTTTTCTGCCCCTGTTTTATTCCGGTGTAACGGCGTGAGGCCGCGGTCACGGGTTTTGGAGCCCTGCCCTTGCGCCGTGTGGTACAATCCATGTTGTTCCCCCCCCCCCGCTTTCCTCGCTCAGATGGACTCGTCCTCCTCCCATTGTGGGCGTTCCCGCCGTCCCCCATTGGCTTCGTTAATCTCCGTCAGCCTCGTTAAGAGCCTTTCGGAAAGGTTCCGAGCGCGCCTTCGTCAGTCTTCGGAACGCGTCGGAGAACTTCGGGAACTCTCGGAGAGTTGTGGAGAACTTCGCGGAAATCCCGTGATTTCCCCGTCCCAAAGAGACGAAGCGGCCAAACCGGTGCAAAAATCCCGTCAATAATTAGAAAAATCGGGGGTGTTTGGGGTTTTTTTTCCCTGGTTTTACAAAAATCTATGTTGTTTTTTCCGAGTCACAGGCAAATCCCTAGCTCCCTTCCCGCTCCTCTCACCTCGCACAATTTTCCTATAAATTCAGGAAATTCGCTACATTTTGGGGGTTTGGGTTTTTGGGTTTTTTTGGGCCGAGCGATATTCGGATGGAGAGAAACATCCCGTGACCAGAGGAAATTCCCTGTCCTGAGCTGAACTCCACGTGGGGAGAGGATTTTGGGGGAACATCGAGTCCAATATCAACGGGCACAGGGGATTTGGCAGGGATTTTGGTAGGGAAAGAGGAATCTGTGAGGAGAAAAGACTCTAAATCTCCTTATAAAATTTTCTTCCAGTGAAATTTCGCTCTAAAACTCTTAAGAAAATCCCCACGTACGAAGACTTTCGGAAAACCTCGTGAGAATTCGGAGAGCTTCGGAGGCGCTCGGAAACGCTCGGAAGCACCCGAAGAGCTCTTCGTGCATTCCCGCCGATTTTCGGCACCCTCCGAAGCGGCGGCGCTCGGCTGTTTCCGGCGGCGCTCGGCTGTTTCCGGCGGCCGCCAGGGCGCTGCCTCAGGGCGGGCGCCATTTTGTGTGTCCGCCCGCGGAGCGCGGGGCGCGGGCGGAGGAGCCGCCGGGCCGAGGCCCCCGCGCCGTTCAGTGACTGTGCCCCCCGTTCTCCATCCCCTGCCCGTTGCCCATGGCCGTGGAGAGCCCGAGTGTCCCCCCCGCCGCCGCCGCTTCCCCCCCCAGCCCGCACTGCACTCCCCCTTCTCCGTCCTGCCACGGCAGCTGCAGCCTCCCCCGGCCGCCGCCGCCGCTCCAAGGGCACCATCACGGCCCGGACGAAAGGTCCAGTAACCGCCTCTCCCGAGCGCCTTCTCTGTGTGCCTGGGGGTCGGTCCGGCCCGCCGGACCAGGTTTGGGGAGGGGGCGGCGGGAGGGGAGGGTGAGGGGAGGGGGGGGGCAGGCAGGGCCCAGGGGCTGAGGGGGGGCGGCCTGGGGGGAGGAGGAGGAGGAGGAGGGTGAGGAAGGGCCACAGGGGGATCCGGGAGGCTCTGAGGAGGAGGAGGGTGAGGAAGGGCCTGAGGGGGATTTGGGGGGGGGTGAGGAAGGAGCTGAGGGGGATTTGGGGAGGGGGCGTGAGGAGGAGGAGGAAGGAGCTGAGGGGGATGTGATCTGGGGAGGGGGAGCGTGAGGAGGAAGGGCCTGAGGGGGATTTGGGGGGGAACGTGAGGAAGGAGCTGAGGGCGGTTTGAGGAAGGGCCTGGCGGGGATTTGAGGAGGAAGAAGATGAGGAAGGAGCTGAGGGGGATTTGAGGAGGAAGGACCTGATAAGGGTGAGGAAGGGCTTGAGGGGGATTTGAGGAGGAAGAAGAAAAAGCTGAGGGGGATTTGAGGAGGAAGAGGAGGGTGAGGAAGGGCCTGAGGAGAATTTGAGGGGGTCCTGAGGGGGATTTGAGGAGGAAGAGGAGGGTGAGGAAGGGTTTGAGGGGGATTTGAGGAGGAAGGGCCTGAGGGGGATTTGAGGAGGAAGAGGAGGGTGAGGAAGGGCCTGAGGGGGATTTGAGGAAGGGCCTGAGGGGGATTTGAGGAGGAAGAGGAGGGTGTGGAAGGAGCTGAGGAGGATTTGAGCAGGGTGAGGAAGGGCCTGAGGGGGATTTGAGGAAGGGCCTGAGGGGGATTTGAGGGGGTCCTGAGGGGGATTTGAGGAGGAAGAGGAGGTTGAGGAATGGCCTGAGGAGAATTTGAGGGGGATTTGAGGAAGAGGAGGGTGAGGAAGGGTTTGAGGAGGATTTATGGAGTTCCTGAGGAGGAGGAAGATGGGATGAAGGCAGGGCAGGCCTCAGGTGGCTGTGAGGGGATTTGGGGACATTTTGGGTGATTTTTGAGGATAATCCCTGAGGGGTTGAAGGATTTAGCTCAGTTTTGGGGGGTTTAACCCAAATTCCAAATTTTGGGGGGTTTGAATCCTCCCTAAGGGGGTCCCGCCCCTTTTTTAGGGGATTTCTTTTGGGGAAGGGGTCAAATTCCCCTTTAGGAAATACTAAAACTCATTTTTTGGAAGGTTTTAAGGTTTGAGGGGTTTAAACCCCATTTTTTGGGAGGTTCAACTCCATTTTTTGGGGGGATTAAAATCTTCATTTTGGCAGATTTTAACTCATTTTTTGGGGAATTAAAATCCTCATTTTGGGGCATTTTTAGGGTTTCACCTCTTTTTGGGCAATTTTTACCTCCAGAGGGAGGTTCTAGTTGGATTTTTAGGGAGATTTAAATTTTTTGGGGGAATTTAACAAACTTTAGGGGTATTTAGGCTGCTTGGATCATTTAACCCCTTTTTAGGAGGTTTTAGACCCTTTTCTGGGGGGTTTAACTCCTTTTTTTGGGATTAAAATCCTAATTTTGGGGGATTTTAAAGGTTCAGCTCCTTTTGGGGAATTTTAATTTCCAGAGGGGAGCTCTTGTTGGGCTTTTGGGGTTTTTTGGGGGGGAATTTGACAATTTTTTAATAAATATTTAGGTATTGGGGGAATTTAACCCCTATTTTGGGGGATTTTAACTCTTTTTGTGGTGTTTAACCCCATTTTTGGGGGTAATCCTTAATAAGTTCTTCATTTCCACATAAAAATTCAATTTATTTCCTTAAAATCCCCCCAAATCTGGATCAGGAGGTTTGGGGGTCCCTGCAGGGATTTAAAAAGTTCCAAATTTCCAAATCTGCCCCCAAAATTTCCCTTTTGGGGACCCTTCCCCACAATAACTCAGAGCCATTCCTGGGATTTCTATTATTTTAGTAGTTTAATCCAAATAATGTGAAAAAAAACAGAAAAAAATGAAAAATCATGGAGGTTTTGGGGAAATTGTAGGGAAAATTGTAAATTTGGGGAGTTTATAAGGGAAATTGGGGATTTTTTAGGGGATAAAAGGTAAAATTGGGGGGTTTTGAGGGTCTTTGTAAGGAAAAAAGGGAATTTGGGGGATATTTTTGGGGAAAAAAGTGAATTTCTAGGGGAAAAATGTGATTTTTTTAGGGAAAAAAAGGCAAATTTAGGGATTTTGGGGGTATTTTTAGGAACAAAAGGGTCATTAAGGAAATTTGGGGGACATTTTTGGGGATAAAAAGGTAAATCCAGGGAATTTGAGGCTATTTTTAAGAAAAAAAAAGGTGAAATAAGGGAATTTTTTGGGTATTTTTAGGGTAAAAGATGGAAATCCAGGCAGTTTGGGGGTTACTTAGGAAAAATGGTGAAATAAGTGAGTTTTTAGGGTAGTTTTAGGGAAAAAAAGTGAATTTTTAGGGTAAAAAACAGTGTATTTAGGCAGTTTGGGGGTATTTTTAGGGGAAAAAGAGCAAAATCAGGGAGATTTGGGAATATTTCTTTAAAAAATAACGAAATCCAGGGATTTTGGGGGGTTTTGCTGGGAAAAAAGCAAATGCAGGGAATTTGGGGGGGCTGGGTTTCATTTCCATGGGGGCAATGGGTGGGAAATGGGTGGAAAATGTGGAATTTTTGCATTTTTGGTGCCTTTTCCCCCCTTGCCTTGGTGCCCCCACGTGGAAATGCCCAAACCAAGCAGAACCCTCCCCAAAAAACGTCACAAAAGCACACAAAGCCCAAAAAAAACCCCAAAAAAACCCCAAAAAAACCCAAAAATCCAAAGCAGGGCCCCAAATCCAGCCCCAAATCCACAGCAGGAACGTGGAAAAGTTGCTGGAAATGGCTGGAAATGTGTGAAAATCATCAACAAAGGTGGTAAAAAGCACCTCACACTGCCCCCCGCCCGTCCAGGTGTGCCCAGATGTGCCCCAGGTGTGCCCCAGATGTGCCCAAGTGTGCCCAGGTGTGTTCAGGTGTGTTCAGGTGTGCCCTAGTGTGCTCCATATTTGCCCAGATGTGTCCCAAGTGTGCCCAGGTGTGTCCAGATGTGTCCCAGGTGTCTCCAGGTGTTCCCAGCTGTGTCCAGATATGTCCCAGGTGTGCCCAAATGTGTCCCAGTGTCCCTCAGCTTTGCCCAGGTGTGGCCAGATGTGCTCCAGATTTGCCCAAATGTGCCCAGGTGTGCCCAGGTGTGTCCAGATGTCCCCAGCTGTGCCCCAGGTGTGCCCTAGTGTGCTCCAGGTGTGTTCAGGTGTGCCCAAATGTGTCCCAGGTGTGCCCAAATGTGTCCCAGGTGTGTTCAGGTGTGCCCTAGTGTGCTCCATATTTGCCCAGATGTGCCCCAGGTGTGTTCCAAGTGTCCCCAGGTGTGCTCCAGGTGTGCCCAAATGTGTCCCTGTGTCCCTCAGCTTTGCCCAGGTGTGCCCTAGTGTGCTCCAGGTTTGCCCAAGTGTGTTCAGGTGTGCCCTAGTGTGCTCCATATTTGCCCAGATGTGCTCCAGGTTTGCCCAGGTGTGCCCCAGTGTCCCTCAGCTTTGCCCAGATGTGTCCAGGTGTGCCCAGATGTGTCCCAGGTGATTCCAACTGTGCCCCAGGTGTGCCCAGATGTCCCAGATGTGCCCCAGCTGTTCCCAGGTGTGTCCCAGTGTGCTCGGATGTGCCCCAGGTGTGCCCCTGGTGTCCCCAGCTGTGTCCAGGTATGTCCCAGGTGTGCCCCAGGTGTGCCCCAGGTGTGCCCAAATGTGCCGCAGTGTCCCTCAGCTGTGCCCAGGTGTGGCCAGATGTGCCCCAGCTGTGTCCAGGTGTGCCCAGGTGTGTTCAGGTGTGCCCTAGTGTGCTCCATATTTGCCCAGATGTGCCCAGGTGTGTTCCACGTGTCCCCAGGTGTGTCCCAGCTGTGTCCAGGTGTGCCCAGGTGTGCTCCAGGTTTGCCCAAATGTGTCCCAGGTGCCCCCAGATGTGCCCCAGCTGTGTCCAGGTGTGCCCAGGTGTGTTCAGGTGTGCCCAGGTGTGTCCCAGTGTCCCTCAGCTTTGCCCAGGTGTGCCCTAGTGTGCTCCAGGTTTGCCCAGGTGTGCCCAGGTGTGCCCTAGTGTGCTCCATATTTGCCCAGATGTGCCCCAGGTGTGTTCAGGTGTGTTCCAAGTGTCCCCAGGTGTGCCCAAGTGTGCTCCAGGTGTGCCCAAATGTGTCCCAGTGTCCCTCAGCTTTGCCCAGGTGTGCCCCAGGTGTGCCCTAGTGTGCTCCATATTTGCCCAGGTGTGTTCAGGTGTGTTCCAAGTGTCCCAAGGTGTGCCCAGGTGTGTCCCAGGTGTTTCCAGATGTGTCCCAGTGTCCCTCAGCTTTGCCCAGATGTGCTCCAGGTTTGCCCAGGTGTGTTCCAAGTGTCCCCAGGTGTGCCCAGGTGTGTCCCAGTGTCCCTCAGCTTTGCCCAGATGTGCCCAGGTGTGCCCAGGTGTGCCCTAGTGTGCTCCAGGTTTGCCCAGGTGTGTTCAGGTGTGTTCCAAGTGTCCCCAGGTGTGCTCCAGGTGTGCCCCAGTGTCCCTCAGCTTTGCCCAGGTGTGCCCAGATGTGCCCCAGGTGTGCCCTAGTGTGCTCCAGGTTTGCCCAGGTGTGTTCCAAGTGTCGCCAGGTGTGTCCAGGTGTGCCCTAGTGTGTGCCAGGTGTGCCCAAATGTGCCCCAGTGTCCCTCAGCTGTCCCCAGGTGTGGCCAGATGTGCTCCAGGTTTGCCCAAGTGCATCCCAGGTGCCCCCAGCTGTGTCCAGGTGTGTTCCAAGTGTCCCCAGGTGATTCCAACTGTGCCCAGGTGTGTCCCAGGTGTGTCCCGATGTGCTCCAGATGTGCCCAGATGTGCCCTTGGTGTCCCCAGCTGTGTCCAGATATGTCCCAGGTGTGTCCCAGTGTACGCCAGGTGTGCCCAGGTGTGCCCAGAGGTGCCCATGTGTGTCCCAGGTGTGCCCAGGTGTGCCCAGATGTGTTCCAGGTGTGCCCTAGTGTGCTCAGATGTGCCCCAGATGTACCCAGGTGTGTCCCTCAGGGTGCCCAGGTGTGCCCCAAGGGTCCCCAGCTTTGCCCAGGGGTGTCCCAGTGTACCCCAGGTGTACCCAGATGTGCCCCAGGGGTGCCCAGCTGTGGATCAGGGCTGCCCAGGTGTGCCCCAAGTGTCCCCAGGTGTGTTCCAGGCATACCCAGGTGTGCCCTTGGCATACCCAGGGGTGCCCCAGGTGTCTCAGGGGTGTCCCCAGCTGTGCCCGGATGTGTCCCAGATGTCCCCAGGTGTGCCAGGTGGCTCCAGGTGTGCCCAGGTGTGTCTGGGTGTCCCCAGGTGTGCCCTTGGCATACCCAGGGGTGCCCAGCTGTGCCCCAGGTGTGTAATGGGATGGCCAGGTGTCCCCAGGTGTGCCCCAGATGTGCCCTAGGTGTCCCCAGGCATGCCCAGGTGTGCCCCAGGTGTGCCCAGCTGTGCCCTCCAAAATCCCAGAAAAATCCCATTTTTTTCTCCCAAACCCAGCAAATCCCTGGGGTTGTTCTAGAGAGGATCGGGAGGATCCACAATTCCCATTTTCCCTCCAAACCCCATCCAATTCCTGCCATTTTCCACCCCAAAAAACCCAGAAAAATCCCATTTATTTCCCAGAAAAATCCCATTTATTTCCCAGAAAAATGCAATTTTTTTCCGCAAAAAGACCCAGAAAAATCCCATTTATTTCCCAGAAAAATCCCATTTTTTTCCACAAAATACCCCATAAAAATCCCATTTATTTCCCAGAAAAATCCCATTTTTTTCCCCAAAAACCCCCATAAAAACCCCAGTTTTTGGCCGAAAAATCCCATTTTTTTCCCCAAAATACCCCATTTAAACCCCATTTTTTCACTGAAAAATCCCAGAAAAATTCCATTTATTTTTCCCAAAACACCCCATAAAAACCCCATTTTTTTCTGAAAAATCCCATTTTTTCGCCAAAAAAACCCTGAAAAATCCCATTTTTTTCCCCTAAAAATCCCATTTTTTCCCACAAAAAACCCCAGAAAAATCCCATTTATTTCCCAGAAAAATCCCTTTTTTTCCCAGAAAAATCCCAGAAAAATCCCATTTATTTCCCCCAAAAAACCCAGAAAAATCCCATTTATTTCCCAGAAAAATCCAATTTTTTTCCGCAAAAAAACCCAGAAAAATCCCATTATTTTCCCTCCAAAACACCAGAAAAATCCCATTTTTTTTCCACAAAATACCCCATAAAAATCCCAATTTTTCAGTGAAAAAACCCCATAAAAATCCCATTTTTTTGCTCTAAAAATCCCATTTTTTTGCCTAAAAATCCCATTTTTTCACCAAAAAATCCCATTTTTTCTCCCAAACCCCCCATAAAACTGAGATTATTTTGCAGGGAGGATGGGGAGCTGGAGGAGGGCGAGCTGGAGGCCGACGGGAGCCCCCAATTCCCAACCCCAAACCCAGCAAATCCCTGGGGTTGTTCTGGAGAGGATTGGGAGGATCCACAATTCCCATTTTCCCTCCAAAACCCAGCAAATCCCCATCATTTCCCCTCAAAAAAAACCCAGAAAAATCCCATGTATTTCCTGGAAAAATCCCAATTTCTTCCCCATAAAAACCCAGAAAAATCCCATTTATTTCCCAGAAAAATCCCACTTATTTCCCAGAAAAATCCCAGAAAAATCCCATTTATTTCCCAGACAAATGCAATTTTTTTCCGCAAAAAAACCCAGAAAAATCCCATTATTTTCCCTCCAAAACACCAGAAAAATCCCATTTTTTTCTCCCAAAAAACCCCATAAAAATCCCATTTTTTCACCGAAACAAGCCCATTAAAATCCCATTTTTTCACCGAAAAATCCCAGAAAAATCCCATTTTTTCACCCAAAAAACCCCAGAAAAATCCCATTTATTTCCCCCAAAAAACCCCATAAAAATCCCATTTTTTCACCGAAAAAACCCAGAAAAATCCCATTTATTTCCCAGAAAAATCCCATTTATTTCCCCCAAGAAACCCAGAAAAATCCCATTTATTTCCCCAAAAAAGCCCATAAAAATCCCATTTTTTTGCCGAAAAATCCCATTTTTTCGCCAAAAAAACCCCATAAAATCCCCATTTTTTCACCGAAAAATCCCATTTTTTCGCCAAAAAAACCCCATAAAATCCCCATTTTTTCACCGAAAAATCCCATTTTTTCACCAAAAAAACCCCAAAAAATCCCATTTTTTTTCACGCAAACTCTCCTTTCCCCGCAGGGAGGATGGGGAGCTGGAGGAGGGCGAGCTGGAGGTGATTTTCCACCCAAAAATAACCAGAAAAATCCCATTGTTTTCACGCAAACTCTCCTTTCCCCGCAGGGAGGATGGGGAGCTGGAGGAGGGCGAGCTGGAGGACGACGGCGCCGACGAGAGCCCGCCCAGCCCCGGCCCCGGTTCCCGGCCCCGCCCCCGGCGCTCGCGGCACCGCAGCGGCTCCGAGGCCGAGCGCGGCCACCGGCGCCTGAAGCGCAAACGCCGCAAGGACAAGGACAGGAGGCGGCCCAAGAAAAAGCGAAAATCCAAGCACAAGGTGGGCAAATTCACAAAATTCTGCGTTTCCAGCACATTCAAGGGGTTTTCCACGTTTTTTTCCCGGTTTTCCCCATGGAAATATCGATGAAATCCCATTTTTTGGGGTTTTTACGCTGGAATTTGGGTGGAAATTTAGCTGGAGTTTCAGGGAAAATCGGAGATTTTATACTTAGTATTTAATGTTTAATATTAATTTAAAATGTAGTATTTAATGTTTAATATTAATTTAAAATTTAGTATTTAATGTTTAATATTAATTGAAAATGTAGTATTTAATGTTTAATATTAATTTAAAATGTAGTATTTAATGTTTAATATTAATTTAAAATGTAGTATTTAATGTTTAATATTAATTTAAAATGTAGTATTTAATGTTTAATATTAATTTAAAATGTAGTATTTAATGTTTGATATTAATTTAAAATGTAGTATTTAATGTTTGATATTAAAGGGGTTGGGAAGGGCTCAGGGCTGATTTTTCCAGGTTTTTCTCAGGAAAATTTGGGAATTCCAGAGGTTGGAAATGGAATTCCAGGGCCTCAAATGGGAATTCCAAAGTTTGGGAAGGGAATTCCAGGCTTTGGGAAGGGCTCAGGGCTGATTTTTCCGGAATTTTCCCAGGAAATTTGGGAATTCCAGAGTTTGGGAAGGGAATTCCAGAGGTTGGGAATGGAATTCCAGGGCCTCAAATGGGAATTCCAAAGTTTGGGAAGGGAATTCCAGGCTTTGGGAAGGGCTCAGGGCTGATTTTCCCAGGAAATTTGGGAATTCCAGGCTTTGGGAAGGGCTCAGGGCTGATTTTTCTGGAATTTTCCTGGGAAATTTGGGAATTCCAGAGTTTGGGAAGGGAATTCCAGAGGTTGGGTTGGAATTCCAAAGTTTGGGAAGGGAATTCCAGGCTTTGGGGAGGGCTCAGGGCTGATTTTCCCAGGATTTCTCAGGAAAATTTGGGAATTCCAGAGTTTGGGAAGGGAATTCCAGAGGTTGGGTTGGAATTCCAAATTTTGGGAAGGGAATTCCAGGCTTTGGGAAGAGCTCAGGGCTGATTTTCCCAGGAAATTTGGGAATTCCAGGCTTTGGGAAGGGCTCAGGGCTGATTTTTCCGGAATTTTCCCAGGAAATTTGGGAATTCCAGGTTTGGGAAGGGCTCAGGGCTGATTTTCCCAGGAAATTTGGGAATTCCAGGTTTGGGAAGGGCTCAGGGCTGATTTTTCCTGGGAAATTTGGGAATTCCAGGTTTGGGAAGGGCGGGTTTTTCCTGACTTTCCGGAATTTTCCAGCGGCACGCCTCGTCCAGCGAGGAATTGTCGGATTTGAGCGACGACTCCGATTTCAGCCCCGGGGAGAAGGGACACCGGAAATACCGGGAATACAGCCCAGTGTATTCAGTGAGTTATACTGGGAATACTGGGAATGGAAACTGGGAAATACCGGGAATACAGCCCGGTGTATTCTGTGAGTTATACTGGGAATACTGGGAATACTGGGAATGGGAACTGGGAATGGAAACTGGGAAATACCGGGAATACAGCCCAGTTTATTCTGTGAGTTATACTGGGAATACTGGGAATACTGGGAAATACCGGGAATACAGCCCGGGGTATCCCGTGAGTTATACTGGGAATACTGGGAATACTGGGAATGGAAACTGGGAATACTGGGAATGGAAACTGGGAAATACCGGGAATACAGCCCGGGGTACTCGGTGAGTTATACTGGGAATACTGGGAATACTGGGAATGGAAACTGGGAATGGAAACTGGGAATGGAAACTGGGAAATACCGGGAATACAGCCCGGGGTACTCGGTGAGTTATACTGGGAATACTGGGAATACTGGGAATGGAGACTGGGAATACAGCCCGGTGTATTCTGTGAGTTATACTGGGAATACTGGGAATACTGGGAATGGGAACTGGGAAATACCGGGAATACAGCCCAGGGTACTCGGTGAGTTATACTGGGAATACTGGGAATACTGGGAATGGAAACTGGGAATTTTTGGGAATTTCTGTGAATTCCTGATCCCAGTCTCTCCCTTTCCCTTCCCAGTGCCACCAGTACCCCCAGTCCCATCCCAAGGCAATAAAAACCGGGAATTTTGGGAATTTCTGTGATTTTCCTTTCCCAGTGCCACCAGTACCCCCAGTTACCCCGGAAGGGCCATTCCAAGGGAATAACAACCGGGAATTTTGGGAATTTATGGGAATTATTTTTTCTCCCAGTGCCACCAGTACCCGCAGTTACCCCGGAAGGGCCATCCCAAGGCAATAAAAACTGGGAATTTTGGGGAATTTTTTGGAATAAAAACTGGGAATTTGGGGGAATTAAAATTGGCATTTTGGGGGATTTTTTGGGGGATTTTTTGGGGAATTTTTGGGAATTCCTGATCCCAGTCTCTCCCTTTCCCTTCCCAGTGCCACCAGTACCCCCAGTCCCATCCCAAGGCAATAACAACTGGGAATTTTGGGGAATTTTTTGGAATAACAACTGGGAATTTTGGGGAATTTTTTGGAATAAAAACTGGGAATTTTGGGGAATTTTTTGGAATAAAAACTGGGAATTTTGGGGAATTTTTTGGAATAAAAACTGGGAATTTTGGGAATTTATGTGAATTTTTTTTCCCAGTGCCACCAGTACTCCCAGTTAGCCCGGAAGGGGCCCCCCCAGGCCAAGGGGGACCCCCAGGGCGCCTTTGGGGGTCCCCACGCGGAGCCCGAGGCCGAGGGGCTGCACGAGGAGGACGAGGACGGAGCCCAGGACGACTTCGGGGAGTTCCCCCAGGAGCCGGCGCAGCTCCGGCGCTGCAGGGACGGCGCCCACCGGCCACGAGGTGGGGAAACATGGGGAAAAGGGGAAAAATGGGGAAAAAAGGGGGGAAAAATGGGGAAAAAATGGGGAAAAAATGGGAAAAAAAAGGGAAAAAAATGGGAAAAAATGGGAAAAAAATGGGAAAAAAATCAAAAAAAAAAAGGGGGAAAAAATGGGAAAAAAATTAAAAAAAAAGGGAAAAAATGGGAAAAAAATTCAAAAAAAAGGGGAAAAAATGGGAAAAAAATGGGAAAAAAAAGGGGGAAAAAATGGGGAAAAAAATCGAAAAAAATGGGAAAAAAATTCAAAAAAAAATTCAAAAAAATGAGAAAAAGATGGGAAAAAATGGGAAAAAATTGGGAAAAAAATGGGGAAAAAATTGGGAAAAAAATGGGAAAAAATGGGGAAAAAAATAGGGAAAAAAGTGGGGAAAAAATGGGGGAAAAAATGGGAAAAAATGGGAAAAAATGGGGAAAAAATATGGGAAAAAAATGGGGAAAAATAGGGGAAAAAATGGGGAAAAATGGGGGAAAAAAATGGGAAAAAAATGGGGAAAAATGGGAAAAAAATGGGGAAAAATGGGGGGAAAATGGGGAAAAAATAGGAAAAAAATAGGGGAAAAAATGGGGAAAAATAGGGAAAAAATGGGAAAAAATGAGAAAAAAAAAGGGGAAAAAATGGGAAAAAAAAGGGGAAAGATTGGGGAAAAAATGGGGAAAAATAGGGAAAAAATAGGGGAAAAAATGAGGAAAAATAGGGAAAAAATGGGAAAAAATGGGAGAAAATTGGGAAAAAAATGGAAAAAAAATTAGAAAAAATGGGGGAAAATGGGGAAAAAAATGGGGAAAAAAATGGGGAAAAAATGGGGAAAAAATGGGAAAAAAATGGGAAAAAATAGGGGAAAAAATGGGGAAAAATGGGGAAAAATAGGGAAAAAATGGGGAAAAATGGGGAAAAATAGGGAAAAAATAGGGGAAAAAATGGGGAAAAAATAGGGAAAAATGGGAAAAATAGGGAAAAAATAGGGGAAAAAATGGGGAAAAATAGGGAAAAAATGGGGAAAAAATGGGAAAAAAATTCGAAAAAATGGCGAAAAAAAAGGGAAAAAAAAAAAAAAAAAGGGGGAAAATGGGAAAAAAATGGGAAAAAAAAGGGAAAAAATAGGGGAAAAAATGGGAAAAAATGGGAAAAAAATGGGGAAAAAATGGAAAAAAATGGGAAAAAATAGGGGGAAAATGGGGGAAAAATGGGGAAAAATAGGGGAAAAAAATGGGAAAAAAATTCGAAAAAAATGGGAAAAAAATTCGAAAAAAATTCAAAAAAATGGGAAAAAGATGGGAAAAAATGGGGAAAAAAATGGGAAAAAAATGAGAAAAAATGGGAAAAAAAAAGGAAAAAAATGGGAAAAATGGGGTTCCCGTTATTTCTCCTTATTTCTCCCCCATTTTTTCCCATTTTCCCGCGTTTTCCCCTCACTTTTCCCGCGTTTTCCCCTCACTTTTCCCGCGTTTTCCCCTCACTTTTCCCGTGGTTTTCCCCTCACTTTTCCCGCGTTTTCCCTCACTTTTCCCGCGTTTTCCCCTCACTTTTCCCGCCTTTTCTCCGCAGGTCGCGGCCGCGGCTGCCGCGGGTTCCGGGGCCGTGGGCGGGGCCCGGGGCGGGGCCGGGGGCGGGGCCCGGGGCGGGGCCGCGCCCGCAGCGACCCCGAGGATGAGGAGGAGCCGTTCGAGGAGGAGATGGAGGTGAGCGGGGAGGGCCCGGGAATCCCGGGATTGCCCGGGAATTCGGGGTTTTGGGAATTCGGGAACTTCCCGGGGTGTTCCCGAGGGAATTCTGAGCCTGTCCCAAGGGAATTCTGAGCCTGTCCCGGGATGTTCCCAAGGGAATTCTGGGAATTCTGAGCCTGTCCTGGGATATTCCCAAGGGAATTCTGAGCCTGTCCTGGGGTTGGGAATTTCAGGAATTCCCCAGGGAATTCTGAGCCTGTCCTGGGATGGGAATTCTGAGCCTGTCCTGGTGGAATTCTGAGCCTGTCCTGGGATGTTCCTGAGGGAATTCTGAGCCTGTCCTGGGATGTTCCTGAGGGAATTCTGAGCCTGTCCTGGGTTTTGGGAATTTCAGGAATTCCCCAGGGAATTTTGACCAAATCCCAGGGGAATTCTGATGCATCTCCTGGGTTTCCATATGGAATTCTGAGCTCCTCTGGGGAATCTGAGCTTCTACCTGGGATGTTCCCCTGGGAATTCTGAACCTTCCCAAGGAATTTGAGCCTTGTCCTTGGGTTTGGGAATTTCAGGAATTCCCCAGAGAATTCTGAGCCTCTCCGGGATATTCCCTGATGGGAATTCTGAGCCTTCCTGGGTTTCGGGGAATTCTGAGCCTGTCCTGGGTTTTGGGAATTCTGACCTGTCCGGGAATTCTGAGCCTGTCCTGGGATATTCCCAGGGAATTCTGAGCCTGTCCTGGGTTGGGAATTTCAGGAATTCCCCAGGGAATTCTGACCTGTCCTGGTGAATTTCTGAGCTGTCCTGGTGAATTCTGAGCCTGTCCTGGGATTTCCCGGGAATTCTGAGCTGGTCCGGGGTTTGGAATTTCAGGAATTCCCAGGAATTCTGACTTGTCCTGGGTTTCTGAATGGAATTCTGAGCCTGTCCCAAGGGAATTCTGAGCCTTGTCCTGGGATATTCGGGAATTCGATCCCCTGGGGTTGGGAATTTCAGGAATTCCCCAGGGAATTCTGAGCCTGTCCTGGGATATTCCTGAGGGAATTCTGAGCCTGTCCTGGGAATTCTGATCCTGTCCTGGGAATTCTCGGGATATCTGAGTCTGTCCTGGGTTTGGAATTCTGAGCCTGTCCTGGGATATTCCAGGAATTCTGAGCCTGTCCCAGGGATTCTGGAATTCCTGGGTTTCTTGGAATTCAGATTTCCCATGGGAATCTCCGTCGATTTTCCCCAGGAATTCTGACCTTTTTTCCCATTGGAATTCCCGTTTTCCCATGGAATTCCCTGTGTCCGTTTCCATCTGTGACCCGAGCCGAGAGCGTGACGATTCGGCGCGCTGGGTGGATTCGGACCCAGGCAAGACAGGACAACAGGGGACAGGCGACCAGGGACAGGGACAGGAGCGTGAGCAATGGGTCAGCCAAATCTACCCAATACCTACCCCAAATCCGGGCCCAAATCCCGTTTAATTACCCCAACCATCCCGCAAATCCACCCAAATCCCAGGAAATCTAGCCTAAATCCCATCGTAAATCTGCCCAAATTCCCATAATCTACCCCAAATTCGACCAAATCCCCCAATTCCAGGCAATCCTGAGCTCCTGATTCTGCATGGACATTCTGGCCTGGTCGGGGCCTTGGCTTACATCCCCAATTCCGCCAAATCTGGCCCAAATCCAGCCTAATCCGCAGCTTTAAATCTACCCAAATCCAGCCCAAAATCTGAGCCCAAATCCCAGCTTCTGAAAATCCAGCTTTTCCAAATTCCCTCTTAAATTCCCATAATCCGTCCCAACCTGGTAAATTCCAGTTCCCAATCATCCCATTCCAGCCTAAATCCAGCCCAAATCCAGGCCCAAATGCACAGATTTAAACGATCTACCCCAAATCCAGTAATTTACCCCAACAGCCAGATCCAGAACATACCAGCCCACAACCAGACCCAGGAATCCGCCTAAATCCCCTTAGCAATCTACCCAAATCGCCCAAATCTACCCCAAATCCAGCCAATCTCAAATTCAACCCCAAATCCCAGTTTAAATTTACCAACCCAAATCCAGCCAATCCATTTAATCTACCCCAAATCCAGCCTAAATCCCAGCCAAATCTACCCCAAATCCAGCCCAAATCTACCCCAAATCCAGCCCAAATCCCAGTTTAAATTCTACCAACCAGCCAAATCCAGCAATCCCAAATCCAGCCCAAATCTACCAATCCTAATCCAGCCAGCCATAACTGCCAGCCCATCTTAAATCTACCCAAATCCACAATCCAGCATCACCAAACTACCCAGATCTATCAGCACACAATTTCCCCAAATCTACCCAAATCCAGCCCAAATCCAGCCCAAATCCCACCTTAAATCTACCCCAAATCCCAGCCTAAATCCAGACAAATCTCATTGCAGCAACTGACCCAGGCCACGTGAAGCCATCTACCTCCCCAAAAATCCGCCAAATCTACCCCAAATCCAGCCCAACACTAAATCACCAATCCAGCCCAAATCTACCCCAAATCCAGCCTAAATCCAGCCCAAATCTACCCCAAATCCAGCCCAAATCTACCCATCCAAATCCACAAATCCCCAAATCCAAATCTACCCAATCAGCCAATCTGCCTCCACCAATTACCCAAATTACCCAAATCCAGCAAATCACCCAAATCCTATCACCCAAATCCAGCCCAAATCACCATCCGCCAAATCCCAGTTAATCCCAAATCCCATTAAATCCCAATCTAATCCAGCCACTCCCAATCCCAATCTCCCAAATCCAAATACCCATCTTAAATCTACCCTAAATCCAGCCCAAATCTACCCCAAATCCAGCCCAAATTCCCCAATCCAGTTTAAATTACCCCAACCAGTTAACTAGATCTACCCCAAATCCAGCCTAAATCTACCCCAAATTCCAGCCCAAATCTACCCCAAATCCACCAAACCCAGTAAAAGTGGATGTTAAATCCCAGTTTAAATCTACCCCAAATCCCAGCCTAAATCCAGCCCAAATCTACCCCAAATCCAGCCCAAATCCCATAATCCATCCCAAATCCAGCCCAAGACCCAGCGTGGAGAAATTCCCAAATCCTTTAAATCTACCCCAAATCCCAACCCAAATCTACCCAATATCCACCCAAATCCAGCCGAAGATCCCCAATCACCCAATCCGCTGCCCAACCCACCTGAGGAGTTGTGGTGAGAGAATTCCCAATCCCTAAATCCCAAATTCCCAAATCCATCACCCAAATCCCCAATATTCATGAATCCACCCCAAATCCCAGTTTAAATCCAGCCCAAATCCAGCCCAATCCCACTCCTAATTCCCAATATCCCATTTCCAGGCCGAGGTCCCCACATGTCCCTCGAGATGCACCAAGATGCCTGGAGTCCTGAAATTCCCAAATTCCCAATCCTGATCCCAAATTCCCAATCCTGATCCCAAATTCCCCAATTCCTGATCCCAAATTCCCAATTCCTGATCCCAAATCCCCAATTCCTGATCCCAAATCCCCAAATCCTGATCCCAAATTCCCAATTCCTGATCCCAAATTCCCAAATCCTGATCCCCAATTCCCAATTCCGATCCCAATTCCCAGTTCCTGATCCCAAATTCCCAATTCCTGATCCCAAATTCCCAAATCCTGATCCCAAATCCCAAATCCTGATCCCAAATCCCAAATCCTGATCCCAAATTCCCAAATCCTGATCCCAAATTCCCAATTCCTGATCCCAAATTCCCAGTTCCTGATCCCAAATCCCCAATTCCTGATCCCCATCCCAATTCCTGATCCCAATTCCCAATTCCTGATCCCAAATCCCCAATCCTGATCCCAAATTCCCAATTCCCGATCCCAAATCCCCAATTCCTGATCCCAAATTCCCAATTCCTGATCCCAAATTCCCAATCTGATCCAAATCCCCAATTCCTGATCCCAAATTCCCAGTTCCTGATCCCAAATTCCCAAATCCTGATCCCAAATCCCCAATTCCTGACCCCAGATTCCCAAATCCTGATCCCAAATTCCCAATTCCTGATCCCAAATTCCCAATTCCTGATCCCAAATTCCCAGTTCCTGATCCCAAATTCCCAAATCCTGATCCCAAATTCCCCAATTCCTGATCCCAAATCCCCAATCCTGATCCCAAATTCCCAAATTCTGATCCCAAATTCTCAATTCCTGATCCCAAATCCCCAACTCCTGATCCCAAATCCCAATCCTGATCCCAAATCCAATTCCTGATCCCAAATTCCCAAATCCTGATCCCAACCCAATTCCTGATCCCAAATTCCCAAATCCTGACCCCAAATTCCCAAATCCTGACCCCAAATCCCCAAATCCTGATCCCAAATTCCCGATTCCTGATCCCAGATTCCCAATTCCTGATCCCAAATTCCCAATTCCCGATCCCAAATTCCCAAATCCTGATCCCAAATTCCCAATTCCTGATCCCAAATCCCCAATTCCTGATCCCAAATTCCCAATCCTGATCCAAATCCCAATTCCTGTCCAATCCCAGTTCCTGATCCAATTCCAGTTCCTGATCCCAAATTCCCATTCCGATCCAAATTCCCAATTCCTGATCCCAAATCCCAACTCCTGATCCCAAATCCCCAATTCCTGATCCCAAATCCCCAGTTCCTGATCCCACATCCCCAGATCCTGATCCCCAAATTCCCAATCCGTCCCCAATCCCGTTCCAGGCCGAGGTCCCTGCGTCCCCGGGGTGGCCACGGAGGGGGCCGGGGGCCTGGATCTGGGAATCCCAAATTCCCAAATTCCAATTCTGACCAATCCCCAGATCGATCCAAATTCCCATTCCGACCAAATTCATCTGATCCCAAAATCCATCCCAAATCCCCAATCCTGTCCCAAATCCCAAACCCAAATTCGAGGATCGGTGGTGCCCAAATCCCCAAACTATCCAAACCCCAAATCTGATCCAAATTCCCATTCTGATCCAAATCCAAATCCCAACCAATTCCGTCCAGCACCGGTGGGGCCAGCCCCCACTCTGGCAGGCGCCCAGGAACGAGTTCAGAGGGAATGGGGTGAGTGCCTGATCACCAAATCCTAAAATCCTGACCCCCAGAAACCCAAAAAAACAAAAAGCTTCGAGGACATGGGGGTGAGTGCCTGGATCCAAATCCCAAATTCCCAAAATCCGCCCAGAAACCCAAAAAGTCAGGTGGGTGATCCAAAAACCGCCAAACAAAAATTAAAGTCGAGGAATGGGGGTGAGTGCCTGGAATTACCAAAATTCCCTAAAATCCTGCCCAGAAACCCAAAAAAACCAAAAAGCTTCGAGGGTGTGGGGGTGAGTGCCCCAAAATCCCCAAAAATCCTGCCCAGAAACCCAAAAAATCTAAAAAGCTTCAAGGACATGGGGGTGAGTGCCTGGAATCACCCAAAATTCCCCAAAATCCTCCAGAACCCAAAATCCCTCAGGATTTCCCAAAAATCCCATCCCACCAGAAACCCAAAAAAACCAAAAAGCTTCGAGGGTGTGGGCGTGAGTGCCTGGAATCATCCAAAATCCCCCCAAAATTCCCAAAAATCCCACCCAGAAACCCAAAAAGCTTCGAGGGTGTGGGTGTGAGTGCTGGTCCAAATTCCCCAAATTCGGAATTCCCAAAAATCCTGTTCCCAAAACCTGCCAAAACGAAAACTAAAAAGCTTTGAGGACATGGCGGTGAGTGCCTGGAATTCCCAAAATTCCTAAAATTCCCTAAAATCCTGCCCAGAAACCCAAAAAATCTAAAAAGCTTCGAGGACATGGGGGTGAGTGCCTGGAATCCAAAAATCCCCAAAAATCTCCCAAACCCCCTAAAAAAACCCAAAAAAGCTTCGAGGAAGTGGGGGTGAGGCGGATCCAAATAAATTCCAAAAATCCCACCAGAAACCAAAAAAAAACTTCGCTGGGATGCCGAAAATCCCAAAAATCCAAAATCTGCCAGAAACCAAAAAATCCCAAAAAGCTTTGAGGACTTGGGTGTGAGTGCCCCAAAATCCCAAAAATCCCCAAAAAATTCCCTAAAATCCTGCCAGAAACCCAAAAAATCTAAAAAGCTTCAAGGACATGGGTGGTGCGAATTACCCAAAATTCCCCCAAAATTCCCAAAAATCCTGCCCAGAAACCCAAAAATCCCAAAAAAAATCTCCATTTTGGGGTTTTTCCCATATTTTTCCCCCCATTTCTTCCCATTTTTTTCCCATTTCTTTTCCCATTTTCCCCCATTTTTTACCCATTTTGTTTCCCATTTTTCCCATTTCTTTTCCCTTTTTTTCCCCGAATTCCTGGTTTTGCCCATTTTTCCCATTTTCCCATTCTTTTCCTTTTTCCTAATCCAGTTTTGCCATTTTTCCTTTTCATTCTTTTCCCTTTTTTTCCCTGAATTCCTGGTTTTGCCCATTTTTTCCCATTTTTTTCCTTTTCCCTAATCGTTTTGCATTTTCCCTTTTTTTCCTTTTTTCCCTGAATTCCTGGTTTGCCATTTTCATTTTTCCCTTTCTTTCTTTTTTTCCCGAATCTGGTTTGCCATTTTCCCTTTTTTTCCTTTTTTCCCCCGAATTCCTGGTTTTGCCCATTTTTCCCATTTCTTTTCCCTTTTTTTCCCCTGAATTCCTGGTTTTTCCCATTTTTCCCATTTCTTTTCCCTTTTTTTCCCCCGAATTCCTGGTTTTGCCCATTTGTTTCCCATTTTTCCCATTTCTTTTCCCTTTTTTTCCCCTGAATTCCTGGTTTTGCCCATTTGTTTCCCATTTTTCCCATTTCTTCCTTTTTTCCTGAATCTGGTTTACATTTTTTCCTTTTTTCCCTTTTTTCATTTTTTCCTTTTTCCCGAATTCCTGGTTTTGCCCATTTTTCCCATTTCTTTTCCCTTTTTTCCCCCCGAATTCCTGGTTTTTCCCATTTTTCCCCGTTTTCCCCCAGGACGGGGGCGGGTACCGGCGGGAGGACAAGGCTCACCTGCCCTCGGACAAGAAGGGGAAGGTGATCTGCAAATACTTCGTGGAGGGCAGGTGCACCTGGGTAAGGACACCTGGGGGAGGGGGCACACCTGGGGCACAGCTGGGTAAGGACACCTGGGGGGGGGAAACACCTGGGGCACACCTGGGGAAGGAACACTGGGGAGGGGCACACCTGGGGCACACTGGGGGAACTGGGGAAAAAACATCTGGGGCACACCTGGGGCACACCTGAGGGGCCCCTTGGACACCTGGGGCAACAGCTGGGTAAGGGACACCTGGGGAGGGCACACCTGGGGGCACAGCTGGGCACACCTGGGCACACTGGTCATGGTCATCTGTGCACACATTCCATCTGTGTCCCACCTGTCACCTTTATCTCACCTGGGTCACACCTGGGTCACAATTTCCATCTGGGGTCACACCTGGGTCACACCTGGGTCACACCTGGGTCACGCAGGGTCCATCTGTGTCACACCTGGGTCCTACTGTCACCTGTGTCACACATGGTACACCTGTGTCACACATTTCCTTTGTGTCTCACCTGGGTCTCAACCTGTGTCACACCTGTGTTACACCTGTGTCACACCTGTCACACATTTCCATCTGTGTCTCACCTGTGTCACACCTGTGTCACGCATTTCCATTTGTGTCACACCTGGGTCACATCTTCATCTCACCTGTGTCACACCTGTGTCACACCTGTCACACATTTCCATCTCTCTCACACCTGGGTCATACCTGTCTCACCTGTGTCACACCTGTGTCTCACCTGTGTCACACCTGGGTCACACATTTCCATTTGTGTCACACCTGGGTCACATCTTCATCTCACCTGGGTCACACCTGTGTTCACATCTTCATTTTACCCATGTCACTTGTGTCACACCTCTGTCACACCTGTCACACCTGTCACACATTCCCATCTGTGTCACCTATCTCACCTGTGTCACGCTTGTGTTACACTTGCGTCTCACCTGTGTCACACCTGTACACTTGTGGCACGTTTCCATCTGGCTCACACCTGGCTCACACCTGGCTCACATTTGGGTCACCTTTATCTCACCTGTGTCACCTGTCTGAGCTGTCACACCTGTGTCACCTTCATCTCACCTGTGTCACACCTGTGTCCAACATTCATCTCAACTGTGTCACACATTGTGATCTGTGTCACACCTGTGTCACACCTGTGTCCCATCTTTGTCTCACCTGTGTCACACATTTCAATCTGTGTCACACCTGTGTCACACCTGTGTCCAACGTTCATCTCAACCGTGTCACACCTGTCACAATTCCCATCTCTGTCACGTCTGTGTCCCACCTTTGTCTCACCTGTGTCACACATTGCGATCTGTGTCACACCTGTGTCACACCTGGGCCACACCTGTGTCACACCTGTGTCACACCTGTCCCTCACCTGTCCCTCACCTGTCCCTCACCTGCAGGGTGACCACTGCAACTTCAGCCACGACATCGAGCTGCCCAAGAAGCGCGAGCTCTGCAAGTTCTACATCACGGGCTACTGCGCCAGGGCCGAGAGCTGCCCCTACATGCACGATATCCTCATGTAAACCGGGCTAAACCCGGGTTAAACCCGGGATAAACCATCCCTGAACCCGGGATAAACCATCCCTGAACCTGGGATAAACCATCCCTGAACCTGGGATAAACCATCCCTGAACCTGGGATAAACCATCCCTAAAACTGCCCCCGAGAGCTGCCCCTACATGCACGATATCCTCATGTAAACCGGGATAAACCCGGGTTAAACTGGGATAAACCATCCCTAAAACTGCCCCCGAGAGCTGCCCCTACATGCACGATATCCTCATGTAAACCGGGCTAAACCCGGGTTAAACCCGGGATAAACCATCCCTGAACCTGGGATAAACCATCCCTGAACCTGGGATAAACCATCCCTAAAACTGCCCCCGAGAGCTGCCCCTACATGCACGATATCCTCATTTAAACCGGGATAAACCCGGGCTAAACCCAACCTGAAAGTTCCCTAAAACAGGCCCTAAGTTGGCTTGAAATTTGCCTTAAACCAGTCTGAACTCAGCCATGAAAGAGCCCAGAATTGGCCTAAAATCGGCTTAAAATCCATTTAAAACTGGCCAAAGAATTGAGTGAAATAAGGTTAAAACTAGATCGTCTGGAAATGGGCTTAAAACTGACACAGGATTGGCCTTCAGTGAGCCCAAAACCAGGTTAAAATCGGCCTTAAATTGCCCGAAATTGCCCTAAATTCACCCTGACCCGGCCCTGGGCGGGGTTTGGTGTTCCGGAAGTTTCCTTGACGTTCCCACGGGATTTCCCCTGCAAGCTGTTCCACACCACCGGGCTCTGCATCAACGGCGACGACTGCATGTTCTCCCACGCGCCCCTCTGCGAGGAGACCAGGCAGCTGCTGGACAAGGTAACGCACCTGGGCACACCTGGGCACACCTGGGCACACCTGGGTACACCTGGGTACTGATACACACACCTGGGTACACATAGATCCTGCCCTGGGCACTGCATGTTCTCCCACGCGCCGCTGTGCGAGGAGACCAGGCAGCTGCTGGACAAGGTAACGCACCTGGGCACACCTGGGTACACCTGGGCACACCTGGGCACACCTGGGCACACCTGGGCACTGATACCCACACCTGGGTACAGATACACACACCTGGGTACAGCTGGGTACACATAGATCCTGCCCTGGGCACTGCATGTTCTCCCACGCGCCCCTCTGCGAGGAGACCAGGCAGCTGCTGGATAAGGTAACGCACCTGGGCACACCTGGGCACACCTGGGCACTGATACCCACACCTGGGCACACCTGGGCACTGATACACACACCTGGGCACTGCATGTTCTCCCACGCGCCGCTGTGCGAGGAGACACGGCAGCTGTTGGATAAGGTAACGCACCTGGGCACACCTGGGCACACCTGGGTACAGATACACACACCTGGGTACAGCTGGGTATTGATACACACACCTGGGTACAGATACACACACCTGGGCACTGCATGTTCTCCCACGCGCCCCTCTGCGAGGAGACCAGGCAGCTGCTGGACAAGGTAACACACCTGGGCACACCTGGGCACACCTGGGCACTGATACACACACCTGGGTACAGCTGGGCACACCTGGGTACACATAGATCCTGCCCTGGGCACTGCATGTTCTCCCACGCGCCCCTCTGCGAGGAGACCAGGCAGCTGCTGGACAAGGTGGGTGACACACCTGGGCACACCTGGGCACACCTGGGTACACCTGGGTACTGATACACACACCTGGGTACTGATACACACACCTGGGCACACCTGGGTACAGATACACACACCTGGGCACTGCATGTTCTCCCACGCGCCCCTCTGCGAGGAGACACGGCAGCTGCTGGACAAGGTAACGCACCTGGGCACACCTGGGCACACCTGGGCACACCTGGGCACACCTGGGTACAGATACACACACCTGGGCACTGCATGTTCTCCCACGCGCCCCTCTGCGAGGAGACCAGGCAGCTGCTGGATAAGGTAACGCACCTGGGCACACCTGGGCACTGATACACACACCTGGGAACACCTGGGCACACCTGGGTACTGATACACACATCTGGGTACAGATAGATACACCTGGGTACACACCTGGGTACACCTGGGTACAGCTGGGTACTGATACACACACCTGGGTACACCTGGGCACTGCATGTTCTCCCACGCGCCGCTGTGCAAGGAGACACGGCAGCTGCTGGACAAGGTAACGCACCTGGGCACACCTGGGCACACCTGGGTACAGCTGGGCACAGATACACACACCTGGGTACAGATACACACACCTGGGCACACCTGGGTGCGGATGGATAATGCTGGCTGAGAATGCCGAGGCGGGCGCAGTCCCAGTTTATCCCAGTTCAGTCCGTCCCAATTGACCCCAGTTTAACCATTTTAACCCCAGTTTAACCCTTTGTGGTGCAGATGCTGGCCGAGGACGCCGAGGCCGGGGCTCAGTCCCAGTTTATCCCAGTTTATCCCAGTTTATCCCAGTTTAACCCATCCCAATTGACCCCAATCCCTCCCAGTTTACCCATTTAACCCCGGTTTAACCCTTTCCCGCCCAGATGCTGGCCGAGGACGCCGAGGCCGGGGCTCAGTCCCAGTTTATCCCAGTTTATCCCAGTTTATTCCATGCCAATCCCTCCCAGTTCACCCATTTAACCCCAGTTTAACCCTTTCCCGCCCAGATGCTGGCCGAGGATGCCGAGGCCGGGGCTCAGTCCCAGTTTATCCCAGTTTATCCCAGTTTATCCCAGTTTACCCATTTAACCCTTTGTGTTGCAGATGCTGGCCGAGGACGCCGAGGCCGGGGCTCAGTCCCAGTTTATCCCAGTTTATCCCAGTTTATTCCATGCCAATCTCTCCCGGTTTAACCCAATCCATCCCAGTTTACCCATTTAACCCCAGTTTAACCCCAGTTTACCAATTTAACCCTGGTTTAACCCTTTCCCGCCCAGATGCTGGCCGAGGACGCCGAGGCCGGGGCTCAGTCCCAGTTTATCCCAGTTTATCCCAGTTTAACCCAGTTTATCCCAGTTTATCCCAGTTTAACCCATCCCAATCCCTCCCAGTTCACCCATTTAACCCCATTTAACCCTTTCCTGCCCAGATGCTGGCCGAGGACGCGGAGGCCGGGGCTCAGTCCCAGTTTATCCCAGTTTAACCCATCCCAATTGACCCCAATCCCTCCCAGTTTACCCATTTAACCCTTTCCCGCCCAGATGCTGGCCGAGGACGCGGAGGCGGGCGCAGTCCCAGTTTATCCCAGTTTATCCCAGTTTATCCCAGTTTATTCCATCCCAATCCATCCCAGTTTACCCATTTAACCCCGGTTTAACCCCAGTTCA
This sequence comes from Zonotrichia leucophrys gambelii, assembly GCF_028769735.1. Lineage (NCBI taxonomy): Eukaryota > Metazoa > Chordata > Aves > Passeriformes > Passerellidae > Zonotrichia > Zonotrichia leucophrys. The sequence goes on from NW_026992749.1 coordinate 30,954, forward strand.
CCCATTTAACCCCAGTTTAACCCTTTCCTCCCCAGATGCTGGCCGAGGACGCGGAGGCGGGCTCAGTCCCAGTTTATCCCAGTTTATTCCATGCCAGTCTCTCCCGGTTTAACCCAATCCATCCCAGTTTACCCATCTAACCCCGGTTTAACCCTTTCCCGCCCAGATGCTGGCCGAGGACGCGGAGGCGGGCGCGCAGGACGAGAAGGAGCTGCAGGAGCTGCGCAAGCAGGGCATCGACCCCCTGCCCAAGCCCCCCCCGGGCGTGGGGCTGCTGCCCACCCCCCCCCGCGGCCCCCCCCCCCCCCGCGGGCTGCCCCTGCCCCCCCCGCCCGGCCTGCCCCTCCCCCCCCCGGGGCCGCCCCTCGAGCCCCCCCTGGAGCCCCCCCAGGACCCCTTCAAGAAGATCCCGTCGCTCTTCGAGATCGTGGTGAGGCCGACGGGGCAGCTGGCCGAGAAACTGGGCGTCAGGTGAGGGCACCTGGGCACACCTGGGGGCACCTGGGTACACCTGGGCACACCTGGGGGGCAGGGGAACACACCTGGGTACACCTGGGGGCACCTGGGTACAGCTGGGCACACCTGGGGGCAGGGGAACACACCTGGGTACAGCCACCGAGAAACTGGGCGTCAGGTGAGGGCACACCTGGGCACACCTGGGGGCACCTGGGCACACCTGGGCACACCCGGGGGGCAGGGGAACACACCTGGGTACAGCCACTGGGCAGCTGGCCGAGAAACTGGGCGTCAGGTGAGGGCACACCTGGGCACACCTGGGCACTGCCAGGCACACCTGGGTACAGCTGGGCACAGCCACTGGCCAGCTGGCCGAGAAACTGGGCGTCAGGTGAGGGCACACCTGGGGCACCTGGGGCACCTGGGCACACCTGGGCACACCTGGGCACACCTGGGCACACCTGGGGGGCAGGGGAACGCACCTGGGTACAGCAACAGGGCAGCTGGCTGAGAAACTGGGCGTCAGGTGAGGGCACACCTGGGTACACCTGGGGCACCTGGGGGCAGGGGAACACACCTGGGTACAGCCACAGGGCAGCTGGCCGAGAAACTGGGCGTCAGGTGAGGGCACACCTGGGCACACCTGGGCACACCTGGGTACAGCTGGGTACAGCTGGGGGCACCTGGGCACAGCCACCGGGCAGCTGGCCGAGAAACTGGGCGTCAGGTGAGGGCACACCTGGGCACACCTGGGGGCACCTGGGTACAGCTGGGGGCACCTGGGCACACCTGGGCACAGCTGGGTACAGCTGGGGGCACCTGGGGGGCAGGGGAACACACCTGGGCACACCTGGGTACAGCCACAGGGCAGCTGGCCGAGAAACTGGGCGTCAGGTGAGGGCACCTGGGGCACCTGGGCACACCTGGGGGCACCTGGGTACAGCCACAGGGCAGCTGGCCGAGAAACTGGGCGTCAGGTGAGGGCACCTGGGGCACCTGGGTACACCTGGGCACACCTGGGCACACCTGGGTACACCTGGGCACACCTGGGGGGCAGGGGAACGCACCTGGGCACTACCAAGCACACCTGGGCACAGCTGGCACTCAGACAAAACACACCTGGAACCTCCCCATGGATTTTCTCCCCCTTTTATTCCAAATTTTCCTGGTTTTACCTCATTTTTCCCCCCATTTCCCCCATTATTCCCCCATAATTTTCCCCTATTTCCCCCATAATTTCCCCCCCATTTTTATTCCCAATTTCCCCATGATTCCCCCATAATTTCCCCCCATTTTCCCCATTATTTCCCCCATAATTTTCCCCAATTTTCCCCATTATTCCCCCCATAATTTCCCCCATTTTTTCCCATTTCCCCCATTATTCCCCCCATAATTTCCCATTTTCCCCATTATTCCGCCCATAATTTCCCCCCATTTTCCCCATTATCCCCCCAATTTTTATTCCCATTTTCCCCATTATTTCCCCCATAATTTCCCCCCCATTATTCCCCCTGTAATTTCCCCCATTTTTATTCCCATTTTCCCCATTATTCCCCCCATAATTTTCCCCATTATTCCCCCCATAATTTCCCCCCATTTTTCTTCCCATTTTCCCCATGATTCCCCCCATAATTTCCCCCCATTTCCCCCCATTTTCCCCATTATTTCCCCATAATTTTCCCCACTTTCCCCATTATTCCCCCCATTTTTATTCCCATTTCCCCATTATTTCCCCCATAATTTCCCCCCATTTTCCCCATTATTCCCCCCATTTTTATTCCCATTTTCCCCATTATTCCCCCCATAATTTCCCCCATTTTTTTCCCATTTCCCCCATTATTTCCCCCATTATTCCCCCATTTCCCCCCCATTATTTTCCCCATTATTTCCCCCATAATTTCCCCCCATTTCCCCCATTATTCCCCCATAATTTCCCCCATTTTTTCCCATTTCCCCCCATTTCCCCCATTATTTCCCCCATAATTTCCCCCCATTATTCCCCCATTTTTATTCCCATTTTCCCCATTGTTCCCCCCATAATTTCCCCCATTTTTATTCCCAATTTCCCCATTATTCCCCCCATAATTTCCCCCCATTTTCCCCATTATTCCCCCCATAATTTTCCCCATTATTCCCCCATAATTCCCCCCATTTTTTTCCTATTTCCCCCATTTTTATTCCCAATTCCCCATAATTCCCCCCATTTTTATTCTCGTTTCCCCCCCCATTTTTATTCCCATTTTCCCCCCTTTTTTATTCCCTTTTTCCCCATGATTCCCCCCATAATTTCCCCCCATTTCCCCCATTATTCCCCCCATAATTTCCCCCATTTTTATTCCCATTTCCCCCCATTATTCCCCCATAATTTCCCATTTGTCTCTCTCTCCCTTCCAGGCACCCGGGCCCGCCCCCCCCGCGCTTTCCCGGCCCCCCCGGCGCTCCGCCCCTCCCCCCCCCGGACTTGGCCCCGCCCCCCGAGCTGGGCCCGGGGGGGTTCGAGGAGGCCCCGCCCCTCCCCCACCCGGGGCTGCCCCCCCCGGGCCCGCCCTTCTACCCGGGGGGGGGAGGGGCGGCCGGAGGGGGCGGGGCCTTCTACCCCCCCCCGGAGGGGCTGGAGATGGAACCGCCCGCGGGGGGGGAGGGGCCAGGTGAGCAAACGGGGGGG